>NC_087194.1:5890014-5905014 GCF_035594125.1 Scylla paramamosain
CTTTGATAAATGGGGGGGACCTGAGGAGGTATTATTCTAATTTTCCTTGGAATGACAACTGCTTCCGTGCCAGAGACGCGTCTCTGTGTGCCGAGCCCATAACAAAGGTAATACTGTCTGGCATTGAAGCGTACATTCCTCACTCTTTTTCTTGGCCTCGACCTTCCAAACCTTAGTTTAACATGGCCTGTTCTCGTGCTTTACATGATAGAGAGGTGGCCCACAAAAGATATTTGAGCCTTCTTTTACCAGTCTCATGCACTTTATATTTCTGCCCGGAATCTTGTTAAGTCCATTCTCCAACTAGCCAAAACTCGTTTATTAATAGAAAGTGTCAAAGTCTTTCAATTCTGACACGTACCCAAAAACATCTCAAATAGTTTTGCTTCTCCATCTTTCACTCCTTGTTGGCACCACTGCCGTCTCATCTATCCCTAAAGCAGAACTCTTCGCTCAAACCTTTGTTATAAACCCTACCTTGGATGATTCATGGCTTGTTCCTCCCTCTCCTCCACCCTTCAACTACCTCATGCTACCCATTAAGATCATTCGCAGTTATGTTTCTCATGCCTTCGTTGGCCTTAACCCTCGTAAGGCTTATAGACCGGATGGGGTCCCTCCCTATTGTTCTCCGAAACTGCTCCTCCGTACTTGCATCTTGCCTAGTCCTACTTTTGCAACTCTGTCTATCAAGAAGGAAAGATTTCCTTTTTGCTGGAAGCTTGCCTACATTCAACCTATTTCTAAAAAGGGCGACCGTTCTAATCCTTCAGACAATCGTCTTATTGTTTTAATTTCCAGCCTCTCTAAAGTTTTTGAATCTATCCTCAACAGGAAGATTCTTAAAAATCTATTACTTCACAGCCTTGTGTCTGATCTCAGTATGGGTTCCGTCCAGGCCACTTTACTGGTGATCTGGTTTTCCTTACAAAGTCTTAGTCATAATTTTCAGGGATTTTGGTGAAACTTTCGCTGTTGCCTTAGACATATTAAAAGCTTTTGATAGAGTCTGGCACAAAGCTTTGATTTCAAAACTACCTTCGGCCTCAATCTTTCTCTCTGCAACTTCATCTCAAGTGTCCCTTCTGACCGTTCTGTTACTGCTGTGGTAGACGGTCACTGTTCTTCTCCAAAGTCTATTAACAGTGGTGTTCGCAAGGGCTGTTTCTATTATTCATCATTGTTCTAATTCAAGCTTCTTGTCCTATGCACTCCTACGCTTTTTTCCACGTCTTTTCATAGACGTCCAACTCTTCAGTAAAATAAAAAGTTAACGCAGGGATCTCTAAAATTTCTGATTGGGCAGAGGAAAATTAGTATTATTCACTGCCTCCAAAAACTCAATTCCTTCATCTATCAACTGGACACAATCTTCCAGATAACTAACCCATCTTTATCAATGACACTTCACATCTCATCTTTAAGTAAAACAACTTCTATGAAGTCAGTCGTTCTGAGTCTTCTCCGCCAGTTTTACTCATCCTTCTGCTGTTAACTCTGTAGAGGGGCCTTTTCTCTCCATGTATAGAATATGCTTCACATGTATGAAGGGGTTCCACTCAAACCGCTTTTAGATAGTGTGGAATCAAAAGCTTTTTATCTCATCAGTTCCTCTCCTCTATCTTCAGGCTTTTTCTTATCGCCGCAATGTTGCATCTTTTGCTATCCTTTACCGATATTTTCATGCTAACTGCTCTTCTGATGTTACTAACTGCATGCCTCCCCTCTTCCCGCGGTCTCGCTGCACAAGACTTTCTTCTTTATCTCACCCCTATTCTGTCCACCGCTTGAATGCAAGTGTTAACCAGGGGCCTTATCCCTCAATGTATAAAGTATGTTTCACATGTAAGAGGGGGTTCCACTCAAACCGTTATTTTAGACTGTGAAATCAAAAGCTTTTCATCTCATCAATACCTCTCCTGTAACATATTGTCTTCAGGCTCTTTTTCATCGCCGCAATGTAGCATCTTTTGCTATCCTTTATCGCTATTTTCATGCTAACTGCTCTTCTGATCTCACTAACTTCATGCCTACCCTCTTCCCGCTGTCTCACTGCACAAAACTTTCTTCTTTCTCTCATCCCTATTCTGTCCACCTTTTGAATGCAAGTGTTAGTTAACCAGTATTTCCACTCCTTCATCCCGTTCCTTGATAAACTCTGGAACTCCCTAGTTCTGTATTTCCTCCTTCCTATGACTTAAAACTCTTTCAAGAGGGAGGTTTCAAGACACTTGTCCTTGAATTTTTGACGACTGCCTGTGGCTCTGTTTGGGGACTGGCACCTCAGTGGGCCCCCCCCCTCCCCCTTTTTTATACTATATTTTGTTGCTCTTGGTCGGTACCCCTCTTACATAGAAAAAAAAAAAAAAAAAAAAATAATGGGTGTAGGAGTTCGGATCCCACTCGACCCCGGAATGTTGCTAACTAACCCGTTGCTTTAGGTGTGTATTTCAGTTTGAATTGATAGCAAACACCCATCACCATTTAGTCATTATTTTCTTGGAATATACATTAATTCCAGCACCACAATAGGGCAAAACTCTCACTCATTTGTTGAATAGGGTAACACGCATATCACGCCACGCTGGCTTATATTTATAAAACATTAAACATTCACAGAAACTCCATCACATATAGTTTACACTGATGCACAGAAAGGTTAATTAATGATTAACGAATTCTACATAAAGCTAAGCTAAATAAGAATAATCAATTATGCAAGTTTTTTCTACATCGTACACGCACCTTCTCATCTTTGCATTTGTAGAGCTTCCTGGTATCAATGCGATGAAAGATTTTCTTTACATCCCCGCTCCTGCTTTCCCGCAACCTTTGAACCATATCATCTGTGAGCTTCATAAAGACTTCTGGGTCTTCAAACTTACTGACCATTTGTTCAAACCTAGAAAGTAAGGAAAGGCAGAAAAAGGGGTAAGATTAATTTTCATGGTTATTTTTCCAGTTATTTTATTCATCTGTTTATTCTCTGGGAGACTACCAAAGGGTCACACATACACACACACCCACACACACCCACCCACACACACACACACACACACACACACACACACACACACACACACATACGTTGTCAAAGAAACCTGCTTAATTACATTATACGCAAAAAGAACTGTTAATCAGATTTAAATTCACGAGTGAAAATGTGAAAAAGTTGTGGCAGCCAAAATAGGAAGAACGCCTTGCCCAATGCGGTCACCATATAGCTGGATGACCACATAAGACTATGTAAGAACATAAGAACATAAGAACATAAGAAATAAGGGAAGCTGCAAGAAGCGACCAGGCTTACACGTGGCAGTCCCTGTATGAAACACACCTACCTATTTCCATCTGCTATCCCCATCCATAAACTTGTCTAATCTTCTCTTAAAGCTATCTAGTGTCCTAGCACTAACTACATGATTACTGAGTCCGTTCCACTCATCTACCACTCTATTTGAGAACCAATTTTTTCCTATTTCCTTCCTAAACCTAAATTTTTCAAGCTTGAACCCGTTATTTCTTGTTCTACCCTGGTTGCTGATCCTAAGAATTTTGCTTACATCTCCCTTGTTATAACCCTTATACCACTTAAAGACTTCTATCAGGTCCCCTCTTAACCTACGTCTCTCTAGAGAATGTAAATTTAACCGCTTCAACCTCGCTTCGTAAGGAATACTCCTCATCCCCTGTATCCTTTTAGTCATTCTCCTCTGTACTGATTCTAATAGACCTATATCTTTCCTGTAATGTGGGGACCAGAACTGCACAGCGTAGTCTAGATGAGGTCTGACCAGCGCCAAGTATAACTTTAATATTACTTCCGGCCTTCTACTTTTAACACTCCTAAAAATGAATCCTAGTACCCTATTTGCCTTGTTTCTGGCTTCTATGCATTGTTTCCCTAGACGGAGTTCAGAGCTAACTATAACTCCTAAATCTTTCTCGTACCCTGTACCTACCAGAGTTTGGGTGTTTAATGTGTACCTATTGTGTGGGTTTCCTCTACCTACGCTAAGCACTTTGCATTTATTGATATTAAATTGCATTTGCCATCTATCCGTCCATTCATTCATTCTATCTAAGTCTGTCTGCAAGGCGATGGCATCCGCTTCTGACCTAATTAATCTACCTATCTTTGTGTCATCCGCAAATTTACTAACATCGCTACTAATTCCACTATCCAAGTCATTGATATATATTAGAAATAATAATGGCCCTAATACTGATCCCTGTGGCACCCCACTAATGACATGACCCCACTCGGATTTCGAGCCGTTTATTAGCACTCTCTGTCGCCTGTTACCAAGCCATGACCCTATCCAACCTAACACCTTCCCATCTATCCCGTGCGCCCTAACCTTTCTCAGGAGCCTTTGATGGGGCACCTTGTCGAATGCTTTACTAAAGTCCAGATATAAGATATCATAACTATCAAGACATAGTGTGTAAGACAGTTAGATCACACAATAATGTGTTTCCATGTTAGAATGCATGCGATTTCTTGAAGAAAGAAAGTACTCGTATATAAAACGAATAGATTTTGATACCTTTTTTTTTTTCATGTTTGCAGAAGATCGGGCAAGGAGAAAAAAGACGGATGGGGATAGGAAGATGAGCTAAATATCTCGCTACTCCTAAAAAAAAAAAAAAGAAAGAAAAAAAACCTTAAGTGGAGGCAAATTTAGTTTTGGAGAAAATGCCGCTTTTCCTAATTTAGAAAAATGCAAGTGATAGGAACAAGAAAGCAACCTGGCGGAGAGTTTCATATTTACTCGTGAAAGGGTTGAAGGAGTGAAGGTATTGGCAAACTCTTGCATTAGTGAGACAGACAGCAAAGCAAAAGAGATTAAACAGAAAGCGTTGTGTACTCGTAAAGACAGCAAAGCAAGAGATTAAACAGAAAGCGTTGTGTAACTTGCTGGCAAGAAGGGATAAGACAAAGTTCGCAAGCTCAGAGGAGTACATAAGAACCACTGAGACAACAGTAAAATTGCAAGGCATGCAACTGATGCGAAGGATGAGACATTGTAGATATCAAAAAGAGAGGAATTCATGAGGAGTAAAGAATTTTAGTCCACAGAGAGGCTGTGTGAGTGGAGTCTTCCATATGCGGGGAGCGATCAATGCTCCATACAAGGACGAACAAGACCTTTGTATGAGCTTAGCATCTTTGTGAAAGATAACTGGCAGATACAACACAGAACACTTATCTTCATCAGAGTTGTTTTAGCGACTGATGTGATGCAAAATTTCCACTTGAGTTTTCTGGCAGAGGAAACAATCATAGGTATTTTCAAGTTAATAGAGGGTGGTATTAGATTGTTTGTTAAATAATAAAAGCAGAGTGATATATATATATATATATATATATATATATATATATATATATATATATATATATATATATATATATATATATATATATTGTGTGTGTGTGTGTGTGTGTGTGTGTGTGTGTAAGGGACTGACCAACATAAGCTTTAAAGAAAGATCAGAAGGTAAGCGTTCTGTGGTTTCTCTGCACTGTTCATATTCATCTAAATTTCTGGTAAAGATTACTAAAGAAATGCAAGATATGTAAGAAACGCATGTCATCAGCATGAGAGTGGGTAAGACAAAAGCTAGGAATATAATTTATGAATAAAAGAAAGAATGAACGATGGACAGAACACTGTAGGACACCTGTGTTAATAGAATAATGACCGCCACCACCGACAAAAAAAAAAAGAAAGGTGCAGAAAGATGTATGTATATAAATTATAGTAATCATAGTGATAAATCATACTTAGAAATTTAAGAGACGTTATGAATGACTTTTGATGTCCTAAAGCAATAGCAAAGGTTTTGCGAAAATACATAAAGGACAAAGGCCAAGATTCAGTGAAAAAATATAAAAAAAAAAACATTATGAAGCTGTGCACTGTTAAACATCGCAGGCTATCTAGAATGGAATATACTATATCGCTAACATTATACTTACTCTTCATTATAATCCATTTCAGCATGAAGGGCATCCATGATCCTGTAGGGAAAAAAAAGTTATGTTAATCACAACCCGGATAATAATAATAATGATAATGATAATAATAAAAATAATAATAATAATAATAATAATAAATACAGCATAGAAACAATAACTACTATGTATTACTATGTAATAAGTACATCATCAGCAGCAGTGAAACAAGAACAACAGCATGGAGTCCCACATGCATCCCCACACCCGGCATGACCTGACACCTGGTCCCTGACCTGATGTTAGGATCTGGCCAGCTACGAAGGCAGTGAGGTCAGTCTTATACTTTCCTTGGGGACGACTGGATGCGGCTTGGCGCTACCTCTCTGAACATTACAACATCTCTTATTTGATATACATTAGCCTTCTACAGGTATGTTTTATTTACTCCTGGAAACACATGGACCACTACTACTATTATAACAAGACAGCATCGATTACATAAATTGGTGGCAGCAGTGAGATAGGGTGTCAGCATTGAATTTCTTGTGTTCTGTGCCTGTCTCCTTCCCGTCCATGTGCTGCCGGCTCTTGGCAGCTGTTTCAACCTTCTTCGTGTGCCTTGTGCTTCCTGCTATCTGCTACTGCTGCCATGCTGTTGGTGCCTTTTGCTGACTGTGTTGGGTCTCATGATTGCAGTTTTCTCATCCCGCCAGGCCAACACTCATCATTCACCGTCCTGTGGTACTTCTACTGACCATGTGGGCTTTCTGTTCTTGGTTCATACCTGCCACGTCTGTTCACACTCGTCACTCTGAGCGTTTACAGTCCATATTTGGTTGCCTGTTCACGGCTTATACCTGCCACGTGGGTCCCCACATCGTCGAGGACAACATCTAGGGTGCGTTCTGTTGCTGCTTGTGGGCCTCTGGTTGGAGCCCACCTGCCCTTGTCATCCTGTGCTTCTATCAGCTTAGTGATGTTAAAGTGTTTTCCTGGCCTATGATTCGCTGTTCCAACATCACAGCTGTGTGAGCCTTGTGATTAGCCAGTGTATGGTCACTTTTCTGACATCAGGTCTGCGTTAGCCTTTTGATTGGCTAGTGTATGGTCGGTGCTCTGATGGTATGGCTGTGTGAACTTTATGATTTTACCAATATGTGCTCGCTGTTCTGATGTTACGGTTGTGTGGGCCTGTGATTGGTCAGTGCGTTCTCGCTGTTCTGATGTGACAACTGTATGAACCTTGTGATTAGCTGGTGCATACGTCACATGTTTTCTGCCTCAATGATATGTTTAGGCAGTGTTATTTCGCGCCCAATTGCGGGTGTCCACAGCTCAGCTTCCAAGAGGTTGAATATTATGATCTGATGTCACTATTTTGTGCTAACTCCTCGTGTCTTACATAGATATGCACGAATTACACATTTATACACATATTTCACGTTCTTCTTATTATTATGCCTTTTGTTCAATCAGTACACACTAACATACATTAATTTATTTAGTTTTTATTGCTTGTGACCTGTGTATCACTCAAAGTCCTTTGTGGTCACACTTTGTTAGGAATGAGACCATATCTCTGTGTGACCGAGCTACTTTGTGGTTCGGGCATAGCCCCGACGGCGTCCCACCCACGCGGCGTGAACTAAAGCTTGGTCCCTGACCAGATCTGGCCAGTTGCACGGACAGTGAGGTTAGGCTTCCCTTGCCTCGTGGACAACTGGACGCGACAGAACGGTAACCTCTCTGTACAGTACAACAGCTTTAATTTAATATACGGCAGTCTTCTACATCGCGCTTTCCTTTGATCCTGGGAAAACATGGACTGCATATGCCCATCTATTACAAACAACAACGAGACCTGCAGCAAATATTACTGCTACTGCTGTTGCTGCTGCTACAACACCAACAACTACTGCTACTACTACTACTAGTAGTACTACTAGTGCCACTGCTACTGCTGCTGCTGCTGCTGCTGCTGATACTCCTGCTATTACTGCTGCTGCTGCTGCTCCTACTACTACTATTACACAGACCTACTACTACTATTACTATTACTGCTGCTACTACTACTACTACTACTACTACTACTACTACTACTACTACTACTACTACTACTATATATTATTACTAACTAGCAGGACCAGTGGATATACCACGGTATGGTAATTTAACTATTACTGTGTTTGATATGTATATTCAAGAGGAAGAAAACGAAAAGGAGGAGAAGGAGGAGGAAGTGTAGGAGAAGGAAAAAAAGAAAGTTTAGGAGAAGGAAAGGAGGTGTAGACTTACCCCGATTTCACAGCGCTTCATTTTGATAGTTACCAATGAGTGGTGACCACCACCGACAACAAATCTGCCCAGTCGTTTTTCGCGGCGTTGTGTTTAGATCCTTGCCAGAAATTGCAATCTTTGGTAATGCAGGCTTGGGAGCGGCTGGGTCTCACCAGTGGCACTTACCAATGCATTTATTTGTCGCAGATAGGATAGCACAAATTTTTATCTCCTTGTAGTTATGTTATTAGCTAAATTATATATTAAAATTATTTAACGGTACAACAGCACTTTGTAGGCTATAACAGTAACATAATCAACTTTAAAAGAATTTGCATAGCATGAACTCACTTCACCTGCTAATGAAAACCTCATTACCTCATCCTTATTTCATCTGCGCACCCTGATCAAACTCGTGTAATAATTCTGACATATGCATTGGATATATATAGAATATGTCACCTAAGGGAAATATTGAATAATATTGCAGTAACATTACCGTTTCCACCAGAAGGCTAGGTTTGATTGGGTTAGGCCAGGATAAGATTAATTCATTTCACTAATTTCTTTGCTAATTCTTTCATTGTGTAGATCATGATTATATATATATATATATATATATATATATATATATATATATATATATATATATATATATATATATATATATATATATATATATATATATATCTTTGTGAAGCCAGGCAGTAAGTTTTTGAGACAAACGATGTTAAAGGTTATGGCATAGTCTCCATTATTTATTTTCTTGTGGGTGTTTTTTATTTTTCGTATTTTTTATTTTTCGTATTTTTCGAGATGATCGGCACAGCAGAGGAGATGGGCCTTCACGGTATAGGATACAGCAAAGATGTTAAACTGGAATGGACTTAAACATGGAGAGATGGGTACCACCAACTTTCCATATCAGGCAGACGAGTATCATGCGTTCCATAACCTTGGAGAAACAAGGCAGGAGGGAAATAGGATGCATGGGCTCACGATCACTTCGCTTTGGGATCGGGTGAATAAGGGCCTCCTTCCACGATGCAGGAAGCGTGCCATCTTCTAAGGAGCGGTTACAGAGTGCAAGAATGGCAGCCTTCCCTGTGGAACCCAGATGGTGGAGCATGGAGTATGTGACTTCTTCAAGTCCAGGTGCTGTGTCAGGGCGATGGGGCATGGCAGCTGCCAATTCGTTAGACATGGAAGGAGTGTCTGTCTCTGCTTCTTCTGCACACGCATTGCGGATGGAGGTGAGACAAGGCGCTAAGAGACGATGCTGAGTAGCAGTGATGACGGGTGGGAGGTATTAAGGTGATGGCCTTGCAATGAAAGGGACGGCAAGTGTCTCTGTCCTATCGGCTGGAGAGGGATGGGATGGAGGCGGTAGGGGAGCACTGGAGTAAATCCGACGGACCCGCCTCCAAATAGCGCTGAGGGCTGTGTGGGAGCCGAGACCCTGACACCAGCTGTGGAGGGTTTCGTGGCGTAGGCGGGTCTTTAGCTCTGTGGCATGCCGGGAGACACTCTATAGATGTTTGAGATTGGCGTCAGTAGGGTCGTGGCGGAATGTTTTCTTTGCACCGTTTAAGCGCCTATTTATCTCACGTATCCTCGGACCATATAGCCATGGGTCCTTGAAACGATGGTTAGTGGACCTGCCGAGTGGTATAGAAGCCTGAGCAGCAGAGAGAATCGATGTAACTATGTAACCAGCTTCCTCGTCGAGTGATAGCAAGGTCTCAATAGTAATGAGGCTGGTCTCGGTGAGGGTCTTGAAATGAGGCCAGTCAGCATCCTGCATGCGAAACCTTTGGAAGTGGGCCTTGGGTGGAAATATCAAAGAGGATCGTGACAGCAAAGTGATCGCTTGTGAGGTGAGGGTGCAATGTCCACTGCGACCGAGGCGTGAGGCTGGATGACATAAACGTAAGATCTAGGCGGCCACCGCGGATGTGAGTGGAAAACGAGATGTCATTGACGAGGACCACACCGTCCTGGGCGGTGAGGGTGTCAAATATGTGTCGTACACATATTTGACAAAAATTTCGCACTTGAGTTAACCACATTTAGGTTAATCGCAGGGGTCAGCACTGCCGGAGTGCAATGGCAAACCTCGCCCTGGGAGAACCGCCTTCGTGATCACAGTGTCTCCTGTGCCAGGTGACAACTCAAGTATGGCGGCTGGCGGTCTATAGATATTGTATAAATGGAACGGGAAACTGGGTAGATGAAGGGTAACAGCAAGAACCTCAACACCATCGCCGCAAAAAACAGGAGAGGCGATGTGGGTAAATCGGAGATATTTAACGTAGATTGGAGAGGCCTCGTGTGCCTGGGACCCTTGGGCAGTGACGTGCCACATACCCAGGAATTCTTGAAGCCCAGGAGGGGGAGGATTAGGAGGAGAGTCTCCTGTAGGAGAAAAACATCAGTGTTATCAGTAGTGGCAGCTTGTATGATGGTGGCGAAGCGTTGTTTTAGTCCATTGACGTTCCAGTGGCAGATATAGAGACTTGACTGGTGGTCTGAAGGTGTGGTGGGCTGGGTGGTGGGGGCCTGAGCGCTGACCGCCATCGGCGGTGTGAGGCTGGCAACGATTTTGTCGGTGATTCTCGTCACCATCGTCTGTAGAACAGTTGTGTCGACGGATTTGCCGCTGAACTGCGCAAACACGGCTGCCATGGTGAGCTCCTTCGCGAAGGAGTGAAGCATGTTTGCTGTGAAGAGTGCTCGGAGGGAACTCTTGCTTTGGCGGTGTCGGTGGAGGAGCGGGACTGAGCACCGGTCTCGCTGGGGTGGGCGGAGCGGTAGGGGAAGGTAGCGGAGGAAAGTCCTCCCGAGAAGCCAATTGCTGTGTCGGCGATGAACAGCGTTGGGTGCCCCAAACAAACGTGTCTGGAGGAGCCGGAGCTGTGGAGATACGATGGTGTTCCTCCACCCAGGCATCCTGGCGCGTCAGACCCTGGTTGACACACTTAACTCGAGCTGGGCACTTTGGGTTCCAGGTATGGTGAGCCCCCTGGCAATTCGGGCATTTGTGAGTGACCTCCTCCTTGGCCTTATACTTGGTGAGGCAGTTCTGAGTGTCGTGGGAACCGCCGGAGATGCCGCACACTGTTGGGAGTGTGCACAAAGCCAGATGATGTCCGTACTTCTATCACCGGAAGCAGCTCTGGGGTATAAGACCGGAGGTAAAGGGTTCCCCAGTTTCCCAGGTCGATATGGAGAGGGAAGGGGCCCTCTGACGGTGACGAGGACTTGGCGAGTGGGCTCCTGTGAACTCTTCCCGACACAACGTGTGGCCTCTTCGATCATGGGTTAACGAGTGAGGAACTGGAGAGGTATGTTTAGGGGAAACCCCATCACTACGCCCTTGGTGGTGGAAGCCTGTGGATCGAGCTGGATTACGCGGATAGTCGAGAGGGGATCTGCCAAGTATCCGGTCAGGGCGAGGTAGGTTGGCTCGTCCTCTGGAAGGAGAACCGAGCTGCCATCCTTCACAGTGAGATTCTTCATACGGAAGTCCGGGTAGCGGGTGGCGCACACAGCAGGCTCTGTCCTGGGGAGCAAAGGAAGGAGATGGACGAGGATGTCGAGGGGGAGCGACGGTAGTCTGGCGGGTGTCGAGGAGGGGCTCGTTTCCCTGGAGAGAAAGAAGGCGAGATTTCTTGCTGCGCACAACTGTGAACCAGTCGGAATCCACAGTTGGCGCAGGAGACGGTGAGGCGCAGGCAGAGGCCGCCGAGAAGGTACTGGGGACCTGAGGGGTTCACAGTTGTGCGCAGCAAGAAGTATCGCCTGGGGACCTGAGGAGGGGGCGAAGCACGTTGGCTGGCCGAGGACGCGATGGAAGTTCTAGGGACCTGGGGAGGGTGCACAGCACGCTGGCGGACAGAGGATGGAGGAGGTAGGTCGGCAGGTAAGTCATAGCAACAAGGATGACCAGACGAGGAGGCGGAGGTGCCCATGCGAGGTTCACGAGCAGATGTAGAAAAGACGGAAGCAGGGGAAGAGACAGGGTGGCGAGAGTGTGAGCACAGTGGATGCATAGACGTCACACGTGAAGGGCCGATCGGTGCAGGACGGCAGCAAGGGGGCTTGGGAGGCGGAGGAGCTATACTTAGAGACTCATCACTGGCGAAGAGCTGAGAGGATGTGTGCGTGAAACGCCACGTTTGGACTGGAGAGGAGAAGGGGGGAAAATAATACCCACGAACAGTGGGAGGCGTGACGGCTTCCTTGCAGACATAGTAAGGAACACCTAAATCCCTAACAACGAGACAGCTGGAAGCTGGAACAGAGCTAAGTATGGGGAAAACTACAAGGAACAAGCCGGGTCAGTATCCTCCAGAGTCAGGAGGCCTAACCTGGCCGCCTGCTGACAGGCGTCGTACCAGCTCCGACTCAGAGTTATGGTAGCCGTTGTTAACGAGTACTTGGGTAACCCGTTCTGTCTCTTGGTGGGTGTCACTCCAAGTTGATCAGTGGGAGAAAGTGCTCGGCTCCGCCCTCTCCTGTCCCTATGATCCACCAAGACGGTATATAAGCAGCCCGCTCACCAGACGCCGACCAGACCCAGCCTTAATTAAGATGGATCTAGGAAGATCCGAAAAGTCGCCATATGGACAAATTCTATATATATATATATATATATATATATATATATATATATATATATATATATATATATATATATATATATATATATATATATATATATATATATATATATATTAGTTTTTTTTTCTCAGAAAGAAAAGTTACTCAAAGTTAGTGGGCTAGGGTTGGGGAACAGAGAGAGAGAGAGAGAGAGAGAGAGAGAGAGAGAGAGAGAGAGAGAGAGAGAGAGAGAGAGAGAGAGAGAGAGAGAGAGAGAGAGAGAGATGGGCGGGGAGGGGAGAGGGGGAGGCAGAGATAGAGATATGATAATGAGAGGGGAGTGGGTAGGTGATGGGTCTGGATTAAAACAGACGGTGTGGGAGAGAAGTGAGAGGGACGTGTTAGAGGAATAAAGATGGAAATGTTGCAATGCGAGTGAGATGGGAGTAAGTACGTGACGGATTTGGATGGAAAAAAAGATCGATAGAGAGCCAGAGGGGGAGACAGGGGCAGAATGGGCTCTCTACACCTTTTTACTTCTACAATTCCTCCTCCTCCTATTCCTCTCCCTCCTCTTTTTCTTTACCTTCCTCCTCTTCCTTTTCGTCTTCAGTATACGTACACATCAAACGTTGTAATAATATCATACAGTGGTATATCCATGTGCCCCATGGATAAATATAATAATTCTAATGATTGTAATAATAATAATAATAATAATAATAATAATAATAATAATAATAATAATAATAATAATAATATCTATTTATATCAAGCCGGTAATTCCTACAAACAAGCAGAGAACAACAACAATAATAATAATAATAATAATAATAATAATGATAATAATAATAATAATAATAATAATGGTAATGATAATAATAATAATAATAATAATAATAATAATAATAATAATAATGATATTATTATTATTATTATCATTATTATTATTATTATTATTATTATTATTATTATTATTATTGTTGTTGATTTTATTGTAACTCACATAAGGTCAATGCAGTGCAACACTTTGTGCTTGTACGCCTTGAGGTGGAGTACACAGCGTGTCTGGAACAGCTCAAGCACTTCTCTGTACATCTTGTCCCGAAAGCATATGAACTTCTCACCTTGGTATTCAATGACCCTCGAATATTCGATGAATCTCTTTGGGTCAAATGTCACCTGTGTTATTATAAAGTGGATTATAAAGTGGATTTTTAATATATATATATATATATATATATATATATATATATATATATATATATATATATATATATATATATATATATATATATATATATTAAAAAAATAAATAAATAAATCCCGAAAAGACGTGGAAAAGTAAAGAGAGTATCATCAGCATGAGAGTGAAGTGACAATTAGTGTGGCTTTGAAGATCACTGATCAACGATAGAAAGAGAATGAGTGACAGCATAGAGCCCCGAAGCATACCATTGTTAATATACTAAGTAAAACAGTGACCGTCTACTGCAGCAACATGAAGTTACAGACGGAAAAATAAAAGCTATAGGGTTTAGTTTGGAAATTAAAATATGTTCAAGGCTCTATCAAATACCTTTGTTTTTATCTAAGACAAAAACTCCTAAAGGAGGAAGGACTCAATAAGAATGGTTAAAAGATCATCAGTAGAACGGCTATTACGTATAACCATGTTGACGATCAGATAAGGTTGCAAAGTGTTAGCTGTTTAATTAAGAACCCTCAGGTCCATAAGTCTTCTGAGGGTTAAAAGCCAGCGAGGGCATGGTAAACATCATTAGGAAGAATCTTAATAGGAGGCACGAAATAGTTGAAAAAAAAAAAAAAAAAAAGTTGCTGGATATGCTTTTGGCTAGGTGGCAGACCAAAGTAAAGATCTAGACTTTCTATTAATAAAGGCATTTTTGGCTTGTTGAAGAACCGCTTTGGGATAATTTTGAGCAGAAATGTAAAACACACCAGTTTCAGGTGACAGAAGGATCAGGTATCGTTTGTGGGCCACCTCTCTTATCATGTGTAGGACGAGAAAAGGCCGTGTTAAATCAAGGTTTAGTTTAGTATGGGTATGGGTCCGACACGGAAGTAGTATTCATTCCATGGAAAATCAGAATAAATCCTTCCAGTTAGCAGAGGTAAATTGCCAGAGACATCTCCGC
>NC_087194.1:5920014-5927514 GCF_035594125.1 Scylla paramamosain
TATGTAAGAGGAGGTCTCAATACCGGGAATCGACTTCTTCCAAGTTTACGAAACTGTCAGTTAAACCTTTTGCCATTATTTTGTTAATTTTCACGACTAAGTCCGTTACTTCAGTGAACTCTGATGGGCAAGTTTGTGCACAGTGGCTCTTGGTGAACGATGCACTGAAATGATATTACTTCACGATTCAGCTCTCGTTTTAAGAGAGAAACAAACCCCTTATGTATACCTGTCATACTCGGTGTACCATCAGTTGCAACATAAATTATGTGGTTGGTCTGAATTCCTTTTTCCTCAAGGCAGGCTATATTTGTTGAAAATATATCCTCACCTCTAGTTTGACCAGTGAGAGGCAACTAGTCAATTAGTTCTTCTTGTGGGCCTTCAGAGTTGACATACCTGCCAAGAAGAGTCACTGTATTTCCTCTGAAAATGCCTCTCAAGGTTGAATTTTTTATTCTTGGCCAGTTCTTCACTGCATATGAGGTACAAAGGGTGCCCTCTAGAATGGAAATGCAAAATGCTCGGTCCATTCACTCCTAAACTCTCTATTTTCATCTTTAGTTTTCCTCTCAGTTTTTCCTCGATGCCTAACTGCTAACTGCTCTTCTGATCTTGCTAATTGCATGCCTCCCCTCCTCCTGCAACCTCACTGCACAAGACTCTTCATTCTCTCACCCCCTATTCTGTCCACCTCTCTAATGCAAGAGTTAACTAGTATTTTCAATCACTTCATCCCTTTCTCTGGTAAATTCTGGAACTCCCTGCCTGATTCTGTAATTCCACCTCCCTAAGACGAACTCCTTCAAGAAGAAGGTTTCAAGACACTTATCCTTAAGTTTTTGACTACCGCTTTGGACCCTATCCGGAAACCGGCATCTCAGTGGGCTTCTTTTATTTTTTATTTATTTATTTATTTTTTTTTTTATTTTGTTGCCCTTGGCCGGTGTCCTTCATATATATATATATATATATATATATATATATATATATATATATATATATATATATATATATATATATATATATATATATATATATATATATATATAACTAAATAGATAGAGGGTGTGTGGGTGGGTGGGTGGAGAAGAATACCTAACGAATTTCGGATTTGCCGATGATTTTGCTCAGAGAGAGAGAGAGAGAGAGAGAGAGAGAGAGAGAGAGAGAGAGAGAGAGAGAGAGAGAGAGAGAGAGAGAGAGACCGCAGCTACCTTTTATTCCTTTATTAATCAATACGATTTGTGCATCTTGGAAACCCCAGACATTACTGTTACATATACTGGCCCAGCCAAACGGAGTGTAGTCGCCAATTTTGGTCACAATAATAAGACAATTTAGGCGTTCAATTACAAAGTGACGTAAGCGCCAAAATCTAAGTGGAGAAAAAGGCAATTAAAGTTTGGCAATATGCAGAATGCGAAAATTTTTATTGGAGTGAACTAGGAAGCTCTGGTTTGTTTTGAATTGAAGCTCAATGACTTTGCTTTCTATTCAGCATTAAAAACATTAAACATTATACAACGTATTCTGAATGTTGCAACATTAACTGCATTTTTTTTCCATTAGTACGATAATAACTAAGTTCATTCAGGAATTTTTCTTCTATTCACAATTAAATACAGCTGGAACATCTTAACATTAAAATTTCCGTCCAGGTAGCGCATAAGGGGAAACTTGGCCCTAGTGTAGTGACTCGACACAGTGGGAAAACTGAGAATGTGCTCAATGGCACGATCAACAACCTCAGGTGGAATGCGGCGGGGACACGAGTGATGGCCACGTAGGTCTTGCCTTAGACACCCCTCGCGGAGATACGGACTTCACGGCCGTCCTAAGGCGTGTCTCCCATGTACCGAGTGCGCCAAGAAAGCCCTTCTGGAAGAGTTTGTAGGTAACAGTATCGCAGGTTAGGTTGTAGGTGCGGGAAAATGTACGCCGCTGGTCAGCCCCTGGGTTCTGTACAGGACGCTGCCGCTTCACAAGTAAAAGAGCAACATTCTTCTGAATGAAGGAGTTCTGTAAGGCGAAGTCCCCAATCTACCAGAACCGCTGATGTAGTTGCTGGAAAATCAGCATAGTTATCTTGTTATAACACCTGTCACGGCACGTCGGACCAACACTGCAAGCAGAAACATGGCGGCCCGATACCGGAAATCACATACACATACGCCTCACCACTATTACGTTGGCGTTTGGCGACTTTTCAACGCCACTTACTACTGTCTCTGGCTCTTTTTCTAGCCTTGGGCACTGCAAGGTCATCGGGGCTTTCGTCTGAATCACTCGTACCGCCGGCGACACTCTCGTAACCCAACACCGAGCACAAAAAAAAAAAAAAAAAAAGATAATAGTAATAGCTGCCGCGTGGTATAGAAGAGAGAGAGAGAGAGAGAGAGAGAGAGAGAGAGAGAGAGAGAGAGAGAGAGAGAGAGAGAGAGAGAGAGAGAGAGAGAGAGTTGTTGTTGTTTGATAAATTCATTGCGCACAAGGCAGGCGTCAGACTATACATACGATCAAAAAACAGAAGTTTACAGAAGAACAATAGTAGAACAATAAGAACAATAATAACAATAACAAGAACAAGAACTATAACAATAACCAAAACAAGTGTAGTTAGAACAGTAACGACAGAAAAAAAATAAAAAATAAATAAATAAATAAAAAAAATAAAATAATAAATAAATAAATAATAATAATAATAATAATAATAATAATAATAATAATAATAATATGGAAAATCAATAAAGAAAGAAAATTATATAAAGAAATAAATATAATAAACAATAATGGAAATTAAACAAAGAAATAGAGAAATAAAGAAAACAAGAAATAAATAAACATAATAGAATAAAATAAGAATTAATAAAAAATAAACAACAAAATAAAAGATTAGTACAACAGTGAAAAACTAGGAATGCTAAAGGTAAAAGGTGACATAAATAGTTGAGGATGCCTCCTCACCCATAGCCCCCGACGTCGATACTTGAAGCGATGGTGACGAAAGGCATCATAGTGCTGAATAGTAACACTGGCCGCCCTCTGGTCGGCAGTCCTGTTGTCCGTAGAGAGTAGGGAGGCTGTTCGGATCCTGGTCCTGAGGCACCGGAGGGAGGGAGCAGGGCCAGCGTCGCAGGCAGACAGGCCACAAGCAGCTTTAGCCAGGCGATCCACTGTGTCATTGTAAGCTAGCGAGACATGGGAGGGGATCCAAAGAAACCTAATGACCAACAATCGGTCATGAGCCAAGGCCGGGGCCGTCAGGATCCTGTTCACCAGATGACGACAGACTGGGTTTGGCGAAGAAAGGGCATGAAGGGCTGCCTGGGAGTGGCATATGACAACACCGTTGAGGCGTCTTTCACAGAGGAGACTCACAGCATCTAGGATGCCGTGCATCTCACAAAAGGTGGAGCTGGACTGAGCCGGCAGCCGACGTCCAACCCAGCCCTCTGCTGGAGGTGCCGCGACAGGAGAGAAAACTGCACACCCTGCTGTGCCGTCCGCCTGCACAGACCCATCCGTGTAGAGGTGGTGTGGCGTGACGATGGTAGCTGAGACCGATGCTATGGCGTCCAGGGCTAGTTGTTTCTGCAGGACGGGAGGGTGAGCCTTGTAGGTGGGAGTGAAGTGGACCATTGGGAGTGGCAGCATCCAGGATGGAGGTGGAGGGAAAAATGTCAGCCACAGGAACATTGATGTCCAAACGTTGCAGCTGAGAGCCGACAGTTTTGATGAGAGCACGGCCACCGGGCTGCAGCTGAGGCAGGCGGGGATGAGGCTGAAGGAAGGTCCTGATGACTTGCGAATAGTGACAGGAGAGATGGGGGAAATGGAGTCACTTGACGGTGAAATAGGTGACATTTTCATGGATCCTTTCAATTAGTGGCGAGAGGTCAAGCTCATGCAGCATGTTGACTATCCTGGTGGACATGGGACAGCCTAAGATGAGTCTCATGACTGTGTTCTGGAATTTTTCCAGAGGCTCCAGTGTAGATTTGGGCAGCTGCACAAGCGCAGGGGAGAGTTAGTCAACGACTGATCGAATGTAGGTAGTGTAAATCGTCCTGGCCACGGGGATGGAGACACCAGTAGCGTTATTAAGGAGCCACCGAAGAGGAGTCAGGCGTAACTGCAGTCGAGTAAGGAGATCATGAACCACAGGATGAACTCGCTGACGAGCGGGCGTGGATGAGAGAATTCTCACAGGTGCACCAAGGTAGACATACTGTGTGCACACAGGGATGACACTGTGTCCCACGGTAAAGGCTGGGAGGGATCTCGGGTTCCAAACAGTAAAAATACGGCTTTTTTCTGGGGAAATGATGAGGCCACACAAAGAGGACGAGATAGAGAACGAGTGGAGGAAATGCTGTAGGACTGCTGGTGTGTGCGCTTGGATGCAAATGTCATCTGCATAACAGGTGACAGTGATGCCAGGGAAGTCAGGAAGTAAGGAAAGCATACGGTACATGAAGATATTAAAAAGGAATGGGCTAAGAACGCCACCTTGAGGAGTACCAAGCTCGAACTTCTGAACTGTACTGCTCACACCCTTGAACAAAACACGGGAGGTTCTGTTACGCAGGTACTCCCGCACCCACCCCAGGAGGATGCCCGTAACTCCGAAGTCCACGAATTGGTCGAGAATGACCTCCCTGTTGGCGACAAGCGAGCAGCTCTTCAGGTCTATGAAAGCGACACTAGTTGGGGTGAGGCGAGCGTACAACTCCACGAGGCAATGGTGCGTACTACGCTGGGGAAGGAAGCCGTAGAGTCTGAGAGATAACTTGCTCTCAAGCCGAAACAGCAGCCGATTGAGGAGGACGCGCTCCATCACCTTACTAAAGCAGGATGTAAGTGATATAGGCCTGAGCTTGTCCGTGCCGGGCTTTGGAATCGGTATGATGATACTGGAGGTCCAGGCGCGCGGCACACATCTCTGTCGAAAACAGACGTTATACAGCCGGAGAAGAGGATTGCCAGAAACTTTCTGAAGGAGCCTGAGAACAGAGTAGGTGATGCCGTCTTCTCCTGGGGCTGATGCCTTGCCCCGAGAGAGGGCACGACTAAGTTCACTTTCAGTGATGCGCCTGTCATCCTCTTCGTCTGGTTGCAGCAAAGCACCCATCAGACGAAGGGTGTGGAGAGTGTCATTAGAGTCGAGAGCATCACGAATGTGCTGGGGAAGGTTTTGTGCACGTGACTGCTCACACCAGCCATTAAGAAGATCTTGAGCGTACTGAGCTGGACTATGATGAAGAGCGCTGGTTTTTTTTCCTCCTCACAACTGTATTAATGAGATGCCACATGGAGCTCACACTTGTCCGGTGGTTGATGCTGTTGGTAAACTGGCGCCAAGACTCGGTGAGGACACATTGCTGGAGGGCCACGAGCTTGTTCCTGGACAACTGATATCTCCGCAGATTCTCCGGGGAGGGGTGAGTTTGGAAGGAAAGGCCATCCTCCCTCGCCTTTCTCTCTGCCATGGTAATGCGGTGATCCAGTGTCCAGGCTTGAGCTCGCGGACGACGCTTGACATGCAGCTTGCGAACATAGTGGTCATAAAAGGAGTGTGTTGAGGTGACAATGGAGGAGTACAAGTCTTCAGGAGAGGTCATAGGAAACGTAGAAACGGCGGATGACATGTAGGAGACATACGTTGGGCAGTACTTAGGAGGAATGGTAATGCGGATGCGACGGTGGAGGTGGGGAGGGGCGGCTGGGAGAGAGTAATGGAGGGCGAGGGCAAGATGGTCAGAAAACAGTGTGGGCACAGAGGAGCACGTGACATTGGATGTCATCAGGCCCTGAGTCAAGATGTGGTCAAGAGTGCCTCCTCTTGAGTGCGTGGCACCGCCAGTATCCCATCGTGTTAGCCAGTAACGATGCAGCCATTCCTCTAGGCGTGTCCCGTTGCGATTTGGTGTCGGAGAGATGTCACCCAGCGCAGGATGCCGGGCGTTAAAGTCGCCCATGTAAATGGTGCCTTGAACACTTGGAGTGGGGAGAACAGCAGTGTCTATCCGGCCTGGAGCCACATAGACATTGCACAGCCGAATCGTACCAGCGCCTGCTGCCACCTCAAGCAGCTGGAAGGTCGTGTCATCATGTGTGGAGCACCGGAGCAGCCTGTGCCGTACAGCAGAGTGAACGTAGGTGATGAGACCGTTCCGAGCATGATGAAATTAAATGCAAAATTAAATGAAAAATAAATAAATTAAATGAAAAATTAAAATAATAGTAGGATGATGCTGCTGCACGTAACTCTTGAGGGCAGATTGTTTAAGGCAATGAGTGAGGCCGCAGGCATTCCAGGAGAGGACGTGAAGCTGTGGCTGGCTGTCTATTATTACTCTAGCTTGGCGCGACCAGAGGAAGACGAATGGGAGGCGTGGCCAACTCTCTGCGGCGCACTGCAGGAGAACAAGGATGCTGGAGGCAGAGCAGTAACCCGCTCGAGGTGTGTGGCGAGGGAGTCAATCCTGCCAGCGAGGGTAGTGACGGTGACGGTAAGTGCTTGGAGCGCGTCCATCATAGCAGAAACCTTGGTGTTCATTTCAGCCTGCTGGCTGGCGAATCCCTCCATTCTGCGTTCAATGGCCTCGAAACGTGCAGCATACGAGGAGCATTGAGACGTCATCGACTCCACAGCAGCCTTAAGTGAGGCAACCTAAGGAGCCACCAAACCAGCGTCCGTTACCGGCGGGGAGGAGGCCTGGGGAGGAACGGACGCGCGCTGAGCAGACTGTGGGGCGGAAGGCGGAGCCGAGGTGGAAGGCGCGGCAGAGGAGGTGGGGCGCCTTAAACACCCATGACAGACGTTGACACCTGGCTGACGGCAGCGAGGGCATTTCCACTTCGAGGTATCTGCTGTAGGTGTGTCTGATCCCTGCACCGTTGACTCAGAGTCCTGTGAGACTGGTGCGGGGCCAGTAGAGGGAGGCTGTTCGGTGAGGGCAGGCGAGGGAGTGATGCTGGCCAGAGCACCAGGCGCACTTCTCAGGACGGGAACAGTAGCGCGAGATGTGGCCGAGGCCCCAGCACCTAAAGCACCAGGGCTGCTCATCCTTCATCCTGCGTACTTCGCATGGCGGGAGGCTGGGAAGAAAGTCAAAAGTAATAAAAGGCGGCGGGGTTTCAGGAAGGCTCCAGGTAATGACGATGCGATTGATGGGTTCACCGTCCTGAATGAAACGCTTCGCTTTGTACACCCCAGACAAAGCCATGGCCAAGGAAGGCTCAACACAGACAGGATAACGAGTCAGTAGGTAGGTAGGGAATTTTCAAGACCTTTGAGGCGAGTCCTGCATATCAAGGAACAAGGACAGATATTCCCCTTTTGTCACACTGTCAATAATGTCCATGCGACTTCTGGAGATATAGACGAACCGAGACGTTACAGCGGACATCTTGACTTCAGCAAGGCTCCGATCCAGACTGAAGCCCTTGTTGACTTCAGAGAGCCAACGTAGCTTGGTCTCCACCGATGAAGAG
>NC_087194.1:5932514-5962514 GCF_035594125.1 Scylla paramamosain
GTAATATGAACAATGGTAATATGATAATGTTCACATTCTATGGTTCTTTTCTCCATGACCGTGTTAAGATCTGTCCTCTCTCTCTCTCTCTCTCTCTCTCTCTCTCTCTCTCTCTCTCTCTCTCTCTCTCTCTCTCTCTCTCTCTCTTTCTCCCAGTAAAGGCTTTCATTGATCGTCCATTGCAATGTTACTGGTGTTACGAGTTCGGTCATGGGAGGAACAACTATACAAATCTTCCCCGGTGTGGTCACTGCTCTGCCTTTGACTCCCACCCTGCTCCCGAATGTGTGAATCAGGCCCTTATTGCTTCTTCTACAGGGAAGCTCATCCACTACGCTCTCTACACTGTAAGAGGTACTTGAGCAGGACATCCTGCTCAAGGTGGTACATGGTGGGGTAAATACATACGCTTCCTCCCTCCACTCTAGTTTCTCTTCCTCTACCACACGTAATAAGGCTGCAACACCTTTCCGCCTTTCTCAGCCACCAAATCTTTCTTCCCGTTCTTGTGAGAATGTCGCTGCTTCAGTTACTGTCTGCAAAAGGTTTTCTGGTTTGGAAAGTGTCACCTCCTCTGCATCTTCAACCAAACCCTCCACTCTATCTTCACCAAAGCCTTCCATTGCATCTTCACCAGCTACATCACAGACTTCTTGTACAAAAGCACATATTGCCGAAGTCCACGCCCCCATGGATTCCCAACCACGAACAACTTCCAAGACTTTTAAACCGCCACAGCATCATACTAACAATTCTCCCACGCTTTCTCCTCAGTCCTACCGCAAACCTTCCCGGTAGTCTGCTGAGTCCCTAGACTCAACGGGCAATCACTTCCCAATTTTATTCTAGTCAGCTGATTCTGCACCACAGTCACGTCCTTATGGTGGCTAGATAAGGCGGATTGGCACTTATCCAAAGATCTCAGCATCCCTGCCCATTCAATTGAAGAAATAGGAAACTGTGATGAGGCTGCAACATACTTCACTGATGTCTTGCACTCCGGTGCTATTCAGTCCATCCCTAAGACGTCCTGTTCCACGGTGAAGTAAGGATTGTACAGCCGCTGTTCAAGAAAAGCGTACCGCCTTTTCTCGCCTTGGACGGCATTGTGGGGACGTCCACTATTTGGAGGCTTCTCGACAAGTGCATGTCCGTGCTCGCCGCACCTTAAAGAGGGCTCGGCAGGAGTCTTGAAAGAGTTATGTCTCTTCCATCATAGTTCGCACTCCAGCCACCGTGTTCCAGAGTGGTTTTGAATTATCAATTACCGCTGGATACTGTTCATTAGTTTCTTATCTTTGTATAATAGGTAAAGTCACTCTTGGTGAGTTTTTGTGGTTTTCAGGTGAATGTCAAAAGGTGAACGTATAAAAATAGGTATATTTAGATATATGTACAGAGTTGTGGAGAAGGGTGTGGCGCGTACGGGACAACAGATGTCCTCTGCGTGGTACAGCGTTACACCCTGGCAAGAGACTGCCGGAGCCGGCACAAGGGACGCTTAGCGCCTTCAAAAAGTGCTGACAGTAGAAATAGGGGCGGGTTGACCGCACTCACAGTACATGAATATATTCATAATTATAACTCTCTAAATACATAAATAAGGCAAGGGAAAAGCTACTTATAGCTAAGAGTAATACATGCCAAAATACATTAGGGAGAGATTAACTATGGAGAATACTTAGATACTGTAATGTAGGTGCTACCGATTACTTATCGGTGGCAATAAAAGGAGTATGGAAAGTTCCATGGTGTGTGTGTGACGTAGGGTGGCGTGATCATATCCGCCCCACCCTTATGCGCCAACACCCACTATCTACACTTATGCACACATGCATACACACACCCACATTGCCAATCAGGCAAGGCATTATAAACACAATACACACCATTATTACACCGTTACAACCGAGGTCTTCAACAGGGTTCGCAAAATATCTTATAAGTACTCTGCTCCTTCCCCACCTGTGTTATCCCATGATGGGGACACGATGGCAGATACGAAGACCTGTTTACTGAGCCCTTTGCTAGTGTCTCTAGAAAGGATCCAACAACACCTATGGCTTCATCGTCGACATTTGGAATTTGTTGGCGTCAATTTTACCTCCCCTGGTGGAGAGTCTTATGTCCCATTTTCTCGGTCTGAGTCCCAGTGCCTGTCCCAATACCCAGTGTTATGCCCCAGTGCCATGATTCATCCCCGGGTTCCGATAACATCTCATACTGCCTTTCGCGCCACATGTCCGATGAAGCTTTTATCTTTTTTACTCGATCTCTATAACTATTTGGAATACCGGTGATTTTCCATCTTCTTGGGGTGTGGCTGTAATTTTTCCTATTCCAAAGCCTGGAAAAGATCATCAGCTAACGACCAATTATCGCCCCATATCTTTACCTTCGTGCATTTTTAAGTTGCTGAAAAAAGTTGGTGAATATCAGGCTTATGTGGTACTTGGAGAAAGGCAATTACTTGTCCCTTGTTCAGTATGATTTCCGGAAAATGCGATCTATGATATGTTTTATTGTCTCTGGAATCTTACATTTGTTAGTCATTTGCTAATAAGCAGCACCATGTCAGTCTTTTTTTTATTTAGAGAAAGTTTACGACACAGCCTGGCGTCATGGCATTTTACTTAGTTTATTTGAGTTTGGTATTCGTGGACGACTCCCTACAACAATTTTTATCTTGTTTTTTAGGGGTACAGGATGGTGGTGATCTGTCAGGAGTACGCCCAGTTGAAGTAGGCGTGCCGCAAGGATTATACTTAGTGGCACACTTTTTTGCTAGAGCTATAAACAGTGTCATTGGTGTACTTCCGGAAGGAGTTCTTGGTAGCTTATATGTCGATGACTTGTCTATCTCCTTTTCTGCAGCTCGGATACCAATGATTTGAGACGAAGGTGGAAGTGGCACTCGATAGGATTTCTCAGTGGGCCTCGGGCCTACTGAGAAATAAAATCTCGGGGATTTTGTTTCTCGGCTTCAAAGACAGTGGCCATACATTTTTGCCGCTTTCGTGGTGTTCACCCTGACCCCTGAATTGAATTGAATTGAATTTATTGAGTAAGGTCAGACTTTATAAAGAAGTATGGAGCACAGCTCTCCAGCAAAAGAATACAAACACTATAAATTATATACAGAATGTATATAATATTACACAAAAAAAATAGTACATACAAATGAAATACACTGTAAGCAATGGCATTGCATATATAATGATACATACTATTACTAATTAAGAAATTAGAAAAAAAAAAACATTGACCTGTTTTGCACACTATTTATCTAAACATGCGTAACATACCTGAAATTAGCCTAGACCAGTAACCTGTCATTTTTTCTTTATATAAATATCAAGTGGAAGTACACCCAGTTCATCATACACCATGTCATTACAAGTATTCTTATGAACACCCAAAACCTGTTTTAAAAATTTAATGTACATATACTGTAACTCCCTAGCAATATGGTAACCCCAAATTTCAGATCCATAAGTCAATATAGGTAACACTGTGGCGGTAAATAATTCGAGTTGTATATCCACTGGCAAGTTAAACTTCCTACACTTACTTATTAATGAGTACATTGCTCTTGTGGCTGTCTCTTTTAGTTCCAGCTCACCTTTGCGAAACCTCCCATTATGATTTAACAACACTCCAAGATACTTATACTCTGTCACTACTTCAATGTTTTCACCACCAAATTCAAATTCATAGATAAATTTTGTCTTCCCCTACTAAACACTACTACTTTTGTTTTGTTACAATTTAGCTTCAATTTCCATTCATTATAATATAAATTCAGAGCAACCAGTGCCTGCTTCATTCCATCCTCACTGTCACACAAAATAACTATATCATCAGCATGCATAATAACATGTTTAAGAAATCATCACCAAAATTTACATAGCTGCAATTATATTCAATTAATTTACTTTCAATATCATTCAGTTAAAAAGCAAAAAGCAGCGGTGATAAATTTTTCCCCTGTCTTAACCTTACATTGCAAACAAAGGTGTCTGAAATCTCCTGGTTGAGCATGACACATGAGCTGATATTATTGTACATATTTTTTATTACATTTAGAATTTTCCCTTGCACCTTTTCCTTCACAAGTTTACACCATAAACCTTCACGCCATACCATATCAAAGGCTTTCTTGTAATCAACAAATAAACAAGATAGCTTTCTCTTCTTCCAGTTAAATAAATTAATTACACACTTCAACAAAAATATATGATCCAGAGTTGAATATCCATGTCTGAAGCCCGCTTGTGTTTCATTAATGATAGATAAGGTGTTTGAATAATCATTAAGTCTTTCATTAAGTATGGAGGTGAACAGCTTCCCCTTGTAGCTAAGTAAGGTGATGCCCCTGTAATTACTAACATCCTGGATGTCTCCCTTGTTTTTACAGAGTGGCACTATTGTACCCACCAACCATTGAACTAGCATGACACCAGTATCAAGTATTTTATTAAACATTTTAACATAGAGGGGACACAAAAGACGCTTAGTACTTTTAATATATTCATTTAATATCATATCAGATGCTGGGGATTTGTTGTTTTTTTAACTTCTTAATATTTCTAACTACCTCGTCTTCACTTATGGGATCATTAAGTACTGATCAAATTTCAGCATCCGCACGGTCTTCATCATTTGTAATATTCACATCACTATTGTCAGAATTTTCATCACCCGCTAGCTGCTTAAAATGCTCATAGAATTCATTTAGTGTTATGGGGATCTGGTTAGTTCTTTTCTGACTATTTAAAATTTTCCAATATGCTTTAGGGTAATCACTCTTATATTTTCTAAGTTTCTTTATTAAGTTATCCCTCTCCTTATTCTTCACTCTTTTTAGATTTGCTTTATATTTCCTGCTTTTCTCGATCATGTTGTTAAAATCTACACTACTTCTATACAAATGATATCTCTGTCTAGCTTTATGGTATTCCTTTCTAGATGCCCAGCACTTTTTATCATATCCCACTGAGGTGGCATTATTGGACTTTTTAATATGGTGGGAAAGTTGCAATCAGTATTTGTTTTAAATCTAGATTAATATCATCCATGGGTAATTCATCCACTTTAGCAATCAGTTCATTTATCTTAGTTTCATCAATATTACTCACATATAAAAATTGTTTTTCAACATTCCATTTACTTGGCCTTACACTTGATTTTCTTGATTCCTGTGCCTCTCGGTTTACAACAGGCACCGTACTTTGTACCTTACATTTGATTCTTGCATGTAGTCCACAATGTACATCAGACCACAAAGGTTCATAATATAATACTTTGAAAACTACAACATACTTCATAATCACTGGTGATCCTAAAAAATAGTCAATAGTTGTATTGTGTGTGGTAGTAGGTTTGCCAATGCTGCAGTCCTCCCCTAACCTTCCATTAAATATATAAACTTGGTGATTCTTACAAACATTCAACAACTTCTTCCCATATGAATTCCTATCTGGAGTTAAGTCCTGGTTTGCTCTAGTCTCAGTTATTCCAAAATCAGTTAAACTTACAAACACAGGGTCCTCAGCAGCATCAGAAGAAACATCAGATATAGTGAGAGTGTGAGCATTAAAATCGCCACAAAGCACATGCACATAATCGTCATATGAGTATACGAGTATAAGCAAAAAATCATCTAGCTCATCATAGTGCTCTTCATTACCATATCTAGAGTGTGAGGGGGGAATGTGTGTGTGTGTGTGTGAGTGTGAGGGGGGAATGTGTGTGTGTGTGTGTGTGTGTGTGTGTGTGTGTGTGTGTGTGTGTGTGTGTTGCCCTGCCTTTCATTACCAGTCCTTCAACCCTATCTTATCTTTTGCCCAGTGGGAGGCTGGCAGGCTCCGCTGTAGCGAACAATTGCCACATTGATGACTGAAGCAAGACTGAATTTCTAACATATTTACTGCTACAAATTAACCCACAACAAAAACCACCAACAAGCCAAGTCTGAGTTCTGTCAAGTATTATCTGACTGTCTCAAACAACTTAATGCACTAAGGTAGGGGAATATTTTGGCGCTAAGGTTTGCACTTAAGTATGGGTCAAGCGTCGTAGTATGCCCCAGAGGTATTAATGCGTGCCTTCCTAGAGCCCGAGAAGTCGAGAACGCGTGTGAGTGACGGAAGGCACAACTGTAGCTTTGTGAGCTCAGTGCCAGGAGCGCCTCTTCTCGTCTTCGTCGTCTGACCCATACATTGGCTTGTGCTGCTTCGAGCTTCCTGGATTAATTAAGAGAACATTCAGATTCACTGTCCTCTAAACCATGGGTGAACGTTGCTTTGATGCCCCTTATGTTCTTGATAGGGGCACAACACCCCCACCTCCTTTGTTGTACTTATCCTATATACAACAATAAACCTACCAAACAATCAATCAATCAATCAAACACATAGACACTAGAGAGAGAGAGAAAAAGAGAGAGAGAGAGAGAGAGAGAGAGAGAGAGAGAGAGAGAGTAAATGTGTGTGTGTGTGTGTGTGTGTGTGTGTGTGTGTGTGTGTGTGTGTGTGTGTGTGTGTGTGTGTGTGCGTGTGTACACTTGTGAAGCGGGGTGGAAGTATGTAGGTATTGTGGTCACATAGTGCATGTAACAATGGGATTTATCATCTGGTACCAGTATTGTACAGTTCATTATTGGTGACCTTATCAATACAGAAAAACCTGTAAACATGATTGAAGGTGAAACAAAGACCAGGCAAAAAACAAATAATTAAAGAATTGAAGGACAGTCTACTGGGAGTACCTGAATGCAGGAAAGTCTCCGCACACTCTGCGCATGTGCGAGCCGGTTTCGCCTCGTGATTGGTGCGAGAAGTCTTGCCTCGTAAATGGCCACCACTTTCTCATCAGCTAACTTAACGTAACCTAATTTAACCCAATTAACCTGATCTTATCTAACCTAAATAAATCTAACTAACCAAACCTAACCTGACTAACCTAAACTTTACCTTTTTTTTTTTTTTTTTTTTTTTTATGTAGGGAGAATACTGGCCAAGGGCAACAAAAATCTAATAAAAAAAAATGCCCACTGAAATGCCAGTCCCTTAAAAGAGTCAAAGCAGTGGTCAAAAATTGGTGGATAAGTGTCTTGAAACCTCCCTCTTGAAGGAATTCAAGTCATAGGAAGGTGGAAATACAGAAGCATGCAAGGAGTTCCAGAGTTTACCAGAGAAAGGGATGAATGATTGAGAATACTGGTTAACTCTTGCGTTAGAGAGGTGGACAGAATAGGAGTGAGAGAAAGAAGAAAGTCTTGTGCAGCGAGGCCGCGGGAGGAGGGGAGGCATGCAGTTAGCAAGATCAGAAGAGCAGTTGGCATGAAAATAGCGGTAGAAGACAGCTAGATATGCAACATTGCGGCGGTGAGAGAGGGGCTGAAGACAGTCAGTTAGAGGAGAGGAGTTGATGAGACGAAAAGCTTTTGATTCCACCCTGTCTAGAACAGCAGTATGAGTGGAACCCCCCCCAGACATGTGAAGCATACTCCATACATGGACGGATAAGGCCCTTGTACAGAGTTAGCAGCTGGGGGGTGAGAAAAACTGGCGGAGACGTCTCAGAACACCTAACTTCATAGAAGCTGTTTTAGCTAGAGATGAGATGTGAAGTTTCCTGTTGGCTGGAAGGAAAACATATATTTACCACAAATAAACTTGTAATAATGTAAAATATGAGGCACATTCGATCGCAGCAAGCGAACTTATGAGTCACAACAAGGTTCGCACTTCCATATTATACAAAAAAAAAAAAAAAAAAATGCGCTACAAAACAAATTTCTTTAGGCATATTTCGACAGAACAATTAATATACCACATTCACACGGAATTTTGGCTTCCGTGGTGCAGTAATATGAACATGAGAGGTAAAAATAGTCGCCCTTCTACGTCCTTATATGAAGAACTGCCCTCAGGGGAGATTAGCCCATTACAGGTCTTTCACAGCCAGCCGTTACTATTTTCACAAATGAATCTGCAACCCGTGGATAGGTAATGGATGCTTCTTTATCTATTCAGTAACAACACATCTCACTCCCAAGGTCCTATCTTCCACCCTCATCGGTATAATATATATATATATATATATATATATATATATATATATATATATATATATATATATATATATATATATATATATATATATATATATATATATATATATATATATATATATATATATATATATATATATATATATATATATATATATATATATATATATATATATATATATATATATATATATATATATATATATATATATATGGGGGAGGGAACCACAAATGTCCCCAGGTCGGACTGCTCTTCTGATATAGACCCTAAGTGTCTTGACATCCCCCTCATCTTTTTCTTCATAAACTTCTGCAATATTCCCGATCTTACATCTAATTTTCAACCTGTAGAACACCACCTCTCCCCTACTAAAGCTCATCTTTTCTCACTGAAACACCGGTGTCTGAGGCAACTGAAAGTAACCCCTTTTCTGTTCCCTTCTAGTTTCTGTATCCTTATTTTCAATCCAAAGCTGGATGTTACTTTTATGTGCGCAACGACTTAACCTGCTCTCATGCCCACGCTCTTGAATCTTCCGAATTTTCCTCCATCTGGCTACGACTATAGAGTCACTCTGAAACTAAATTTATCTGTGTTGTATACCTCTCACCTAACTCCTCTGACTATAAGGAATTATTTGAATACTTAACTTCTAGAGTGGATGGAGCACATTCTGACTCCCTTCCCTTTTGCAGAGATCTCCATTCTTGGAGACTTCAGTGTTCACCACCAGCTTTGGTTTTCCTCTCCCTTCACTGATCATCCTGGTGAACTGCCCTTCAATTTGCTATCCTTCACGACCTAGAGCAATTGGTGCAACACCCTACTTGTATTACTGACCGTCGTGGAGATACGCATAACATTCTTGACCTTTTCTTAACTTCTAATCCTTCTGCTAATGCTGTTACCCTCTCCTCTCTGTTTCTTAAGTAAAAAATAATTCTTTTTTGCAAAGTAAAAGAAAATTGTACTTCATGTGATACAACGTATTTTCAAGCTTTTCATTCTCATGACCTCTCCTTAGTGGCATGAAAAAAAAAAAAAAAACGTTCCATTTCAATAATATTACTTATAGCACATTACAAATAATTCCTTTTTTGCAAAGTTAAAATTATTCTACATGTGATAAAAAGAAGGTTCGTATTATCATGACCTCACTTTAGTGGCATAAAAAAATTTATATATATATATATATATATATATATATATATATATATATATATATATATATATATATATATATATATATATATATATATATATATATATATATATATATATATATATATATATATATATATATATATATATATATATATATATATATATATATATATATATATATATATATATATATATATACATATATATAATTCCACCAGAATAATATTACTTATGGCACATTACAAATAATAATTCGTTTTTGCAAAACGAAAGAAAACTGTACTTAATGTGATGCAATATAATTCAAGCTACATAATGCAATTACAGTATTATGACCTCTCCTTTGTGACAAAGAAACTTTCCATTACAGTATTATTAATTATTGTGGGGGTTATAAAATCCCTAATCCCATGTTAAATTGCTTGCATTCAACTCGCATCTCGTCCCATATTTATTGACTAATTTCTTTAATTTAAAAAGCATTTTAATCAGGAAGGATAGGTGAACAATGTCTGCTATCGTTTTTTTTCTACGATATTTTTTTTCCGATGAAAAAGTAAAAAAGTTCTGATTTTCAAATATTTGTCAAAAATCAAAATCAACTCCAAACAAAAATTTCGACAACAGACTTTGTTCGCCTCTCATAGTTTGATAAGCCACAACAGCCCATGTCTGTGTAACAGGAACAACAACGGAGGAGATAGTTTTTATATGGCGAAATCCGCCATTTTGAGATATCGCTTCATAAATTTAAGGGATGACTATAATTCAGCTATTGCAGCCAGGGACTTGAAATTCACATGATATATACATCAGAATATGTTGAAAAAGCAGACATAGTTTCATTTAGTTACTCCGATTGGTTTTGTACACAGGCGTAAAGTGATTGATGATTTCACGCTTTCTTACCAGGGTGGGTGGGGGAAATGGGAGGGAAAAATATTTTTGTTATATTTCGCCATTTTCTGAGTAAACTGCTTGAAATGAATAGAATATTAATGAAGAAGATACCTGATGCAGATACATTGATTATTTGCTGGATTTACGAAAAAAAGTAATTATATATTTTTTTTTATTTTTCGTGAAAAAAATAGTTAGGCCTAAAATTTATTGCTCTCTAATGTTGTACGCTGTGAGAGAACCGTACATTTTCATAGGAGACTAAAGAAAAATGGTATGTCAGAAAAATATGGGGAAAAATAAAAAAAGAAAAAAATATATCATACATGTCTCGTGGCGGGCGAAACCGTGGAATTTCATGACGGAAGACCTCATTACATAAGGTTATTATTATTATTTTTTTTTATCAAAATATTACATATATCAAAAGAAGCGGAAAAAAATGCAGATTATAAAAACAATTTTTGTCAAAGCATACTCAAGAGACAAGAATAACCACTTCTAAGCACTTCTAATGTCTTTGGTGCACTGTGTAATCCTTGTACTAGTTCAGAAGTCTTCTGACACACAAAACTGAAAATTCGTTGTAAGGAAGGAAATAAAAAAAAAAAAAAAAAAATGACATTACTCTATATGAACTAAAAAAAATAAAAGCTATGCAACTGCACGCTCCATTGACCCCCGTGGGCAAGTAAGAAATTAACATCCCACTTGGTTATCTAAAGTTCTAAACATTAGCTATATCTTAACAATATTCTTTCCTAATGAGTGGGGCCGCGCGCGTTTTGTGCATGAGGGGTCCTCAGCTACATGGGTTCGAATCCAGGCCACTGTCTGAGGCTTGGAAGGGCATCCACTTCAGGTAACGGCTTCTAAATGCCAAATCCAAAGTCCTTCATTAGGAGGCACCGTTCCACCCTGATAGACTAGGAAAACCAAACGCTAAAAAAAATAAAATAAAAAAATAAATAAATAAATAAAAAAAATAATGATAATAATAAATAAATAAAAATAAACAGATAAATAAATAAATAAATAAATATATATATATATATATATATATATATATATATATATATATATATATATATATATATATATATATATATATATATATATATATATATATATATATATATATATATATAAAGTTTCCTAATAAGTACTGGGAGACAAGTATAGAATCATATTGCTTTTGTCATATTGAAAAAAAAAAAACACACTTTCAGATTGAGATGGACAGACACTGCCACTCTATTCCTTGCACATTGTAAAGGAAGTGGAATAAGGAGACTAAGAAACTCCGCCCTGTCTGTATTCTTGTTCCCATATCAGGTGTAATATCTTGTCTGGTTTACCTGATTTTAACAAGAATCTCTGCCAGGTACTTACATGAATCATTACAGTAGTGCTGCTGAGCCAAGTATATACACAACAATTATTCCAGGATTATTTAGTGAAGCCTTTAAACCACACCCTCTTGATACTCAGTCCTTACCTATTTAATTATATAATTCTCTTTTTAATTTAATTTTCTTACAATGATGAGGGTCTTTCTCCTACAACAATCACTACAGTCTTATAATCTTAAAGAATCAACAGCCAAGAATGACAGATGCACCACAAAACTTGAAAACTGAGAACAAATATAATATCTTGACACTTGAAATCTCGAAACTAACCAGAACATTTCAGCATCGATTCATTCAAAACACATTCAAATCGGAGAGGAAAAAAAATCATGAAATTTGGGATGCGGCTTACCAAAAATTTACCTCGGCAGGGTGCCACACGGGCACAAGCCACAGCCAGTCCTTGACGTGCACACTTCACACCACCAACACCATTACTTCATACTTATGCTGTTTTGCTCACAATCCTTAACCTTTTCACTGCTACCTGCCTCTCAGTAATAGCCTTGGCTCAAAGAAAACATTGCCAACCTGTACACAAAACATTCTGTCCAAGTAATTTCTCAAGTAAAATAGATCATCATCCGTCACTCCTATAGGACATAAATTCTCAAGTAACAGCTCATTTACAGCAGCGTCAAACACTGCACCCAGATTTAACAGTACTAGGCCATCACACCGTCCACAGTAATAAAAAATAGAAACTTTGCACAGTGCCATCGCAGTGGAATATAATCGTCTGTAAGCAGACTGATCGTCAAGTAATGCATTGATTTTCTTATATGTATTCTCTTAACAGATCAAGTATTACAATTTCAAGAATTTTCTGCAGAAACGATGAGTTTGATACAGTTCTGTAAGAATTAAAATCCTAGTGGTTTAAATTTCCCTTCAGGATTAGCTTAACAATGGCTGATTTTTCATTTGATGGAAATGAACACTGTGATGCTTAGGTTTATAATATATATATATATATATATATATATATATATATATATATATATATATATATATATATATATATATATATATATATATATATATATATATATATATATATATATATATATATATATATATATATATATATATATATATATATATAATTGAAAAATCCTTATCATGCATCAAATAAAAAAAAATCGGCATAGGATCACTGTTAAAATAGGTTTAGTTTATCAAAACTAATGGACCTGAAACATGATAACCCACAAAAGGTAGTTTGGACAGTCTTCGGGATTCCTTGAAAGCTGTCAATTACTTTTTTTTATCTTTTTTTTTTTTTTTGTGAAAGAAAGCCAAAAATTCAATTGCGAATGGAATGTCTATATAGCCATTGCGAAGTGTTTTCCTCTTCATTATGTTAGATCATCAAATAGATAATAAAGTCTTTTCATTGGAGACCACCCCTAAAATTCTCCGTAAAATAAATACACTTTCATTTTTTTTTTTTTTTTTATCTTAGTTTACTTTTAGACTCATTATACTCTTGTGTCAGCTCATTGCGAAATTTATATGCCATTTTATCTCATTCGTCCTCCATTCAATTATAGTATTTTTAAGATCAGAATTAAACCACTGTGTGCCTTCTTTCACAACTACCTCCTGATTTACCATTGGACACATGTAATCATACACTAAGAGAGACAATTACAAAATTCAACCTTGTAACCTAGTCATTCTCCTCTATTTTTTTTCCTCACCATCTTGCTACCTAACCTCTGCCATTCTTTCTCTGTGTTCTCCCTTCGTTTCCACTGTTCCATTTCTTTTTTCCAAGATGAGTTTCCCTCTACACCAAGTATCTTTTTAACCCACCTGTCCTCGCCGAGTCCCTCTATCTTCTTAAGTAAATTAAGTTTTTCTTTCAGTACCCTTTCCCTGAATGTCCTCCAACCCATCTCGCCTCTGATTGCCTCTACTGCTGTACTATTTGGGACCCATAAACTCCACCTGCCTATAATGTTCTGTGGTCTTTCTAGCTTCATGAGATCTTCCTCCCGGTATTAAATAATTTCTGACCCATACAAAAAATAAGGCACTGCCATTCCTTTCCACAAGTTTCTATCTGTTTCATACTTGTTAATTGATCTATTCCCTCCATTAACTAGCATGCCTGTCATCCTCCTGGCCTTCCCTTCATTTATTTTCCTTTGTTTTCCCCCTCTACTCCTTCTTTATGAACTTCTAAATCAAATATTTATCTACTACTTCTAGCACACTGTTCCCCAGGACCCACTGGCTTCCTCCTCCATCACCGTACATTTCCTATCACTGTATTTAATGTCCCGCTCCCTTCTGTACTCCTCTGTTATTCTAAGTAACTCCTCCATGTCCCCTTTCTTCTTAGCAATTAACAGCCATCTGCATATGCTAGGCCTCCTAATTTATTGTCTCCAACCCTTGCTCTTTTCTCTGGTTTCCTAGTCCTTACTAACAATTTCCTCACCCCCACTCTCTCTCTCTCTCTCTCTCTCTCTCTCTCTCTCTCTCTCTCTCTCTCTCTCTCTCTCTCTCTCTCTCTGTGTGTGTGAAAGTAAAGGCAATCCTAAGGATTGTTGAATAGAATGAGAGATAATTTAGAATGAAAATGAAATTACGTATACGAGAGTGAGAAACGATGAAGCGAAAATTACATGAGAGAGAGAGAGAGAGAGAGAGAGAGAGAGAGAGAGAGAGAGAGAGAGAGAGAGAGAGAGAGAGTGGGGAGGGGGTGTCACTCCCTTGTCCCTTATCTCTGGCAGCTATGGGGGAGAGGGGGTGACAGAGAGAGAGGCTTGAGACAATACGAAAGAATAGGAAAGGAAAAAAAAGAGGAAGGGACAGGCGCCGGATGGGTGAGCAGCGGTTCGCACATCTGTTGAGATTATCTTGCGAGGTTTATTTTGTTAATCCGATTAAATTTTTACTAAAATTTCAGTGCCAGAACGAATGGCAAGTTCTTCTTGTTAGTTTTGGTTCGTTATTCCAATTGAATATTTATCAAAATTTCGGTGCGTTGCTGCAGTTGTGCGTTATAGCGACCGTGCGTTGTCCCGTATCATACTATGTGTATATATACAGGGTGTCCCGCGAGTTAAGGTACATACTTCGGAATATGATAGTTAAGTAATTCTGAGGCGGAAATACTCTATACCCATATGCTGTGTTTTGTTTTATTTTGCGAGAAATTAGCGCGTAAGTTGTGTGTTCCAGGAGCCTGGGTGGGCCGCCTCCTCCTTTCTTCCCTCCTCGGCTCGCTACGTACTCCAGTGGAGCCGTGTGATTAAGTGATATTTTTTTGTGTATAATTTTCGCAGTTAAAGCCTTACAGGAAACAATTAGCAAATGAAAGATAAAATTTTTGTATGTGTTAGGGAAGAAAATGTACAGATAACAGTTATGCAGTGGTTGGTAAGCACTACTTTTTAAACATACATGGTTAGCAACACATCCGATACCTTTGTTAGGCTATGGCAGGCTAAGCAAGATAACATTTAAGCAAGTTTCTTGTATGTTTCTTTTTTTTATGTATATTTATAAATAAGTAGATAAAATCAAGAGTTGTTAATAATTAGCATTTACTTTAGTATAATTGCCATTACCTTTAGTTTTAAGAAATAGCCATTGTTTATTTAAATATTTAAGTGTAAGGCATAAGCATATTTGGAAATCTGATTTTTGCAATTTTAGTCATAATGTGATTTATAAGTACCAATATTTAAAATTCTTAAGGTTTTGTGGTGTACAATATGTGTGATGGCATACAAATACTTCGTTGACTTGTCTGCAAGAATAACTAATGAACTATCTCTGCTCTGGTTTTAGTTAAGTCTAGTACACACACCTGAATAGTAATGAAATATAGTCATTATCAGCATCATTATAAAGAGATGATAGTGATGAAAAATTAAAAGATTGTGTAGGATACTATGTTTTCTTATGTATTGTTTTCTGTGCTGGATAAAACTAAGTTATGTGAACTAGTACACATTATTTGAAATATTACTATATAATCTCACAGACTGTGATACCTCTTTAGTTCTGGATGAAGCAGAAATCAAAGTTACAAGTATCCTGAGGTACGTTTTTTTCCTTTTTTTTTTTTTTTTTATTACCATTGTATTCTCTACCTCTTAACTCTCAAAGTATACAGAAGGCGGAATAAAGAAACACACAGCAGCTTCAACAGACACCACAATAAAACAGAACACTGATGGAGAGGTAATTACTGAAAAAAAGAAAAGAGAAAAAAAGACGTTGATGGCTATCTCTTGGCTGAAGAACTTGAAGCTCTGAAATTTTTTTTTTACCTTCAGTGTTAAACCTCATGGTTGAATACCTGGTAGAGAAGTCACTGCCACCTGGTACTAGATTGATTGCCACTGGTTGCTTGACTTACTGGAGGTGACGGTGGCAGGACAGATGATGGTGGCTCGTTGATTCTCCGATGAATACCGGTAACGTGGAGTTCGTGGATAGTCGTTTAGATCATGGGTGATTGTGCGAGTAAAGGCAACACAACAGACAGATGTGCTTTCTTGATTTAATGATGGACAGAGAGGTACACGTGTGATATCGAGACATATTACGATGGACGTGACGATACTTGAATCTCTTTCTCTGAAGACTGACTGACGACTTTCTGATGACTGACTGTTGACTCTGAACTGTCAGTCTCCGATCTGATCTCTAGCTACGCATACAGACTCTGTTTATGTGAAAGAAATGGATCGGGTTCGGGAATCTGAGATGAACGGACGGCCAATCAGGTGCCAGTAAATGGGGTGAAGGAACCAATGGCAGAGGTCCCTATTCTGACCAATGCTCTGCGAGGGAGACAAGAAAAGCAATGCAGGTGTTGTCCCTAAGGACTGGCAGGAATATATGGAAGGTGTGATATTCCCTTGAGAGGTAGAGAGGAAGGAGAAAAGGCTATAAAATAGATCAGTCTGGCCACATGAGGACAATGCATGTGGAATACTGGACAATTAAATATATGAGCGATAAATATATACACTAACAATTGTTATGACTGATGCAACTGATAAATTCGTGTGCGCCCCGTTGTTTGAATCTAATGATATGTTGATTTTGAATTTGTTATATCTTCCGAAAATTTGTTTATGAGGAAGCGTGTTGCGTGCAGCGAGATAAAGTGATGTAACACGAATGAAAGAAGTGAGGGAGAAGAAGAAGGAAGGAAGAGGGAGAGAGAACGAGAGTTCGAACGCCAGACTTTCTTTCCCCGATTAATTATCCTATTTCTGGTTGCTCAGTCAGTATGAATCTCACTTAGTTTACAGGTACACAGTTTACAGGTACAGTTTAGTCACCAGAATTCTCAGAAGAAAAGTGTTTTATTCATATTAGCCCGCGCTGAGAGAAAAGCTCCGGTTATGGCGATTGTGTAGCGGCTGTAGCCCACCACCCCATCCCCCCTCTCTTGTACACCCCCTCCCCGTACTGGCCGAGTGGTAGGGCGTTTGGCTCGTATTCCTATAATCCATCCCATGGTCAGTAGTGCTGGGCAGGATCCGACATTTTAGGATTCGTGGATCCGAGTACTTGAGCTTGCTGGATCCGTAGGATTCGGGTCCGGATCCGAGTACCTGCAGCGCGCAGGGAGACTAGTGAGGGATCCGCGCGGTACTCGGGTCCCGGCGGTACTCGGGTCCCGGCTGGTAATCGAATCCCAGGCCGCTCGCAGATCCCTGCCGGTACTCGTGTCCCAGCGGTAATTGAATCCTGGCTAGTAATCGGGTCCCAGGCCGCTCGCGGATCCCTGCCTGTACTCGGGTCCAAGCTCTCCTGTCAGTGCTTCGGTCCACGGCGGCTGGTTGCCTCACTCCACAGAGTTATCTCACCCTCGTATTTTACCTTCCAATGTGTTATCATTCTTCTTCTTCTTCCCAGCTTTTCCCTATTCGGGGTCGCCGTTGTGAATGAGCCTTCTCCACGTATTTCTATTGTTTGCCATCTCTGGATTTATATTCTTCTCCCCAAGATCTCCGTTTATGCAGTCAATCCATCTTCTTTTGGGCCGTCCTCTTCTTCTAACTCCCTCCACCTCCATTTCGATGATCTCCCTTCCTACGTGGTCTTCGCCAACTCTTCTTCTCAAGTGTCCATACCACCTCAACCTTGACTCCTGGATCTTCTTGGAGACTTCAACTACTTTCACCGTTCCTCTTATGTACTTATTCCTAATTCGGTCTGTTCTGTTGACTCCCACCATCCATCTCAACATCTTCATCTCTGCTACATCCATCTTCCTCTCTTCAATCTTCTTCAAAGGTGCTGCTTCTAGCCCATACATCAAAGCAGGTCTAACGACTGCTTTGTGGACTTTGCCCTTCACTCTTACTGGTACCCTTCTATCGCATATCACACCCGAAACTTGCCGCCAATTGTTCCAGCCACACTGAATCCGGAAGTTCACTTCTTTTTCCATTTCCCCTGTCTCGTCTACCATCGATCCCAAGTACTTAAATGTTTTCACTCTCTTCAACTTTTCACCATTCAGTCTAATTGTGGCCTGTTGATCGCCCCTTGTATCCGTCGTAAAATATTCAGTTTTGGACCTACTAATCCTCATTCCTCTGCTTTCCAAAACAACTCTCCATTCTTCTAATTTTCTTTCCAGCTGTCCTCTCCTTTCGGTCACTAAGACAATGTCATCAGCATATAATACACACCAGGGTGGTTCCTCTCTGACATTTTCCGTTATGACATCGAACACTATGTTGAATAATAGTGGGCTTAGTGCCGATCCTTGGTGTAAGCCGACTTTCACCTGAAAGCTATCCGTTGTGCCAACTGTACTCAATGTGTTATCATTATATTTCACAAATTTATTTTTGTTATGTATTGAATAATGAATATTAATTTGTTAGTTCTATAGTTAGTGATATTCTAGGTATACTTTGTTTAGAGTATGCAATGCACATTATTCATGTTACTATAGGACGAAGTATATATTAGTACAAGTGTGGCTATCACGAATTATAAGGGTTAAGGTCATGGATAAGGCGTCTAAAACCTTTGTCTTCTACGACTGACAGTGGCTGCAAATCTTCCACAATCATTCTAACAACTAGATTTTCTCTTTCCCTCTTTTTATTCGAGTCACTTCCGTATGGTGTTGCTTTGGTAATAGTGTCAAAGTTGGTTGTACACTCATCTTAGTCTGTTTTGGTAAATCGTGTCCTGCATCATTTTCCTCCTTCAGCTCGGCACATTCAAGGGGATGTCTGGTGCGGAGGTGTTTGATGAGATTGGAAGTCGTACTTCTACAGTAATTTATCTTTGCAGGTCAAACAGACAACCACATCCTCGTCTGTTTGTTGCATGTAGCTCCATATTGGTGCACATTTGGTCCGCTTGGCTGCCATTGTCCAAATAAGAGGTATAATTTAATTGAAAAGTAAATTTGTGGTCAATAATGCTGACGATTTATTGATTCAAATGACACAAAGTACTTTCTTAAGTTTTCATGAAAGACTGTTAGATTTTAAACGAATATTTATTCGCAGTTTGGTAGAGAAGGAATCAAGGTATATCACAGATGTATTTATTTTAGAGTATTCATGGAATTTTCACGTAGAGGTAACTACTATGCCAACTGTCGCGGGTTCGCTAGATGATGTGTCTCCAGCTACTGGCGCGAGTATCGTATCGTATCTTAGGGGAGATAGACAGTTTGGGGGAAGGAAGAGTTTGTTAGTTGGGTGGGATGGAAGGAAGGAGGGGATAATATTTGGAAGAAAGGAAGGCGCGAGCGGATATTGTTTAGATTTACCACTCCATGGAGTGGCCTTTACTGTCTCAAGGACGGTCCGGAAGCGCGAGCTTTGCTTTGATATAGAAAGACGGTGAATAATAAAGGATTTGGACAGAAAGAAGAAAAGTAGGTAGAAAATGAAGGAAAGTAGAAGAGAAAAAAGATTGTGGGTAGACCACAATGCTTAAAATGAAGCGCGAGCTTGTTTATTTGTAGAAAGATTGAGAATATTGAAGAGTTTGGACAGAAGAAGTAAAAGAAAGGAAATTGAAGGAAAGTAGTAGATTAAAGATTGTGGGCAGACCACGTTGCTATTTTGTGTAGCGCGAGCAGTTTATCAGTTTAACAGTTTATTCAAGAAAGCCATATTACAAAGGACCAGGTGGGGGCTACAAATGAAGAGGGGGCAATTACAACATAGAAAGAATAGGAATACAGAAGAGGGTACAAGACAGTTTCCGGGCAATCCGGGTCGCTATTTTTGTAGGTTATACTTTGGATCATCAATATGGTAAGTTTATGTACAGAAGTACCTCGGGAGAATAGGAAAATTCACAACATAATGTGTCTTAGCCTAATGTGGGTTTTTTTTTTTTTTTTTTGATGGAAGGGAAATCTTTATTGTTACATTTTTATAAAATTCCTATACAATTTACATATTTCAGTTTATAGTACAGACAATTTTAATAAGATAATTTTCCAAAGGGTAAGGGGGGGATATTTTCTTCTTGACATAGTTAATCTCACTTGTTATTGATACAAGTTATAGGTGGTGTTCCGTCATGTATAGTGGGGTTCGGGGTCACCTTCCTAGAGTTTCTTCAGACTGCGAGGGAACCAGGAGTGGCTCTGATCCGGGGCGTTTCCATGGAGTTCCTCTACAGTTTGATATTGGGGGCCTCTCTCGTTCCTCAACGTCTCTGACACTTGGGAGGCCATTTGGTGGAGGCGGACGTTGATTGCAGGGATATTCGCATCGCGATGGAGGGTCTCATTTGCAGTGAAGGAGTCCCAGCGAACGTTGTAGGAGAATCTGAGGGCTGCGTTTTGGATCTTCTGGAGCCGGCTAATGGACCTCCTGCTCAGTGCGTGAGTGGGGATTGGTGGGTATGTAATGATGGGGATCACCAGGGTCTTTATGAGGTGCAGTTTTGTGGCTGTGGAGAGGTCCCGGAACCTGTAGAGTGGCTCGTCTTGCTTTGGCCTGGGCCACCTTCGCCGTGATGTGTTGCATATAGCCACTCTTGGAGAGGCAGAGATCGAGGATGGACCCCTGTCGTTGGAACAACACCGGGTCCTCCTCTACCAGGAGAGGTAAGGGATTCCGGGATGCCACTGTGATTATGGTGAACTTCCCAGAGCGGGAAGATGCGGAGATGCGCAGTAGTACATGTACTCTTTGTCAGCTAAGCTACGACGTCACATATGCCCAGCCAATCAGCGTTCGTAAAAAAAAAAGACGCGATGGCAATACTAAATTTCTGCTATACGTCGCTAACCAAGATATTTTTCATACGTATGACTAAACTGTTTTATACTCATCAATGGTAATATCGAGTTCATTATAAATACGATGGTCAGTACAAATAACGTTCATATTGAATATCGAAGCTAAAGGGGAAAAAATCCTGAGTAACTGTATGAGTATTCGTCTCATGAGTATTCGTGTCAGTGGATTCGAGTACCAACGTCGGTAATCGGATCCGTCAGCTCTCCTCGGATCGCTGGGATTCGAGTCCAGGTACTCGGATCCCGCCCAGCCCTAATGGTCAGTCATACTCCAGCCACCACACTAGAGGGACGTACGGTCAAAGGGTAGACAGTTTTGTTCAAAGGAGACTGAGAAGGAATTACTGCTAGATGGGCCAGTTGCTTTAATTAAGGGGATAAGTAAGTAATTACACCCCGGCCTATGTAAGTAGCATATGGGTCTCCATAGTAGTCTGCCAGGAAGTGTAGTTAATTATAATGCATTCCAATTACAGGGACGTGACGACTCCTTGGCTGCGTGTGTATGCGGGCTGAGTTCTTGTACAGTGAGAGGTGAATTACCCTCCTGTTCGTGTGTGGGCACTTGTCTGTATTCGTATTGTGTTAAATGTTACTGTGATCAGAGGATGGGAGCGTCCTCAACGCCGTTTTTGACGCAAACAATTCTTTTGAGTTGTCTACCTGTAATTTCTCTCTTTTTTTAAAGAGGGAGGAATATTGTATTACCGGGCAGGAAAAGTGTTATAATACCCACTGGAAGTGGGCGGTCCGTTACGAGGGCGATATTCCCCTGGGATATTATATCTCGACCGTATATGTTGTTGACTTTCGTTGTGATTGTCTCTCCTAAACAACGTGGTTGCCGACTCATTCTCAGCTGTGGGAGTTAATCGATGTGTTTCCCTTTTCTGTGGGTGGTTAAAACAAACCGACGACCTCATTTGTGTAATCTGGTGTTACAACTTTTGGTAAGAAGGGTGCATGAAACAAAAGTGGACCTAGTAACCTATATTAAGCACTGCACCCAGTCACGTAGGTGACTTGGGAGACCTAGTCCATTTGAGGCAACTGAGGGAAGGGCAGAAATTTATGATCATAACAACACTCATTTACAATCATTCGATATAATTGCTTCATTTTTTACAAATTCCTTCACTTTCAAGACTTTTTTTTCCTTCCTTCACATTACTAGCATTTTTCCAAAATATATAAATTAATAAAACTTTTATAATAAATTTTTCTTCAAACTTTCTGATTAGCACCTGTCTCACTCACAGGTCTCATTTAATTTTCTGTATCATATTTTCTCCATATCATTTATTTATATCCTCCTGATTTGCTAGATGCTATAACACACCATTCGTTGCTCCATTTTCTCAATGACCTCTTAATTTCACCATTCACAGGCTGGTGTGGCATGAGCCATGTAGTGTACGCTGTGCTGCTTTATGAATGAGTTCCCTCACTTACTTTCCTCTTAGGAATAAGACAAACATGCAGCAAAGCGAAGAGAATCGACACCCAAGTGGATACAAGTTTATTTCAAACAGGAAAGGACATTTCAGTCCTAACTAAGCTGCTTGATTTAATAATAGTAGTAGAAATAGCTACAGTATTAAATAAAAAAAAGTACCATGGCTACGTTATTATGAAATATGGTATCTAATGAAATGCCGAAAGGATAAGACAGCAAAAGAAAACACAATATAAGATTGCAAGGAACACAAGGTCATTCACAGTGTCGAGGTCCAGGCAGTACGCACAGCATCTCAAAGAGGAGGTGGGCGCCGGTTCCTGCTGTCATCCCTGCCACGTCGTAAGGTGGAGACACCTGTAAGCATTAAGATTTAAACTTAGGCTTCTTTTTAGTGTCTGTAATGTGCCGTGGTTGGTTGGGACTACCTTCTGCCATGTTTGAAATTGTACGGACATGACTGTTGAATTTAATGCCAATCGACAATCGTTGATTTAATTGTATAAATAGATATGCTTCATGTTTAGAACATATTATCTTGTAAACACTGAACTCCCTGTTTGTCTATGTATTTCCTCCTTCCTATGACTTGAACTCTTTCAAGAGAGGTTTCAAGACATCCTGCAATTTGTGATGATTCTTCTTGAACTTTGGGAAGTGGCCCCTCTCTCTCTCTCTCTCTCTCTCTCTCTCTCTCTCTCTCTCTCTCTCTCTCTCTCTCTCTCTCTCTCTCTCTGTTGCCCCACTTACATGAAAAAGAAAAAAAAATCAACAGGATACTTACGAAATACAAGAGTACCGGACATAATCAGAACAATTTCGTACACTTAGCAGTAATTATATATATATATATATATATATATATATATATATATATATATATATATATATATATATATATATATATATATATATATATATATATATATATATATATATATATATATATATATATATATATATATATATATATATATATATATATATCGTTTATGTTAAAGCAACGTTTATGATAAATAAGCAATAAAAAAAATGCTCACTATGCTCATTGACTCACCTCCACCAAGTCACAGCCGACAAGATTCAAGCCGCGGCACCCACGGACAATCTCAAGAGCCTGGATGCTAGTGAGGCCTCCTACTTCAGGCGTCCCTGGTGGAGGAGGTTGTGGAGGTTAGTGGATTGTTCAGTCGTGTCACTTGTAGAGTGTGGATTCAAAGTGCACAGAGAAAATATTTGGATCTTGTTCTCCCTGCAACCTCTCTCTCTCTCTCTCTCTCTCTCTCTCTCTCTCTCTCTCTCTCTCTCTCTCTCTCTCTCTCTCTCTCTCTCACCAGTGCCGGGACAATAGCAGGGGTCGATAGCATCGATATCAAAGGAGAGGTAGACGGGTCCTTCTCCCATCTGTTCCCGCACCTCAGCCATCAGGGGCTCCAAAGACTTGTACCAGCACTCCTGCGCTCCCACCACCCGGAATCCCTGCATTGATTATGGTTCATTAGCATACTATGACCTGTTCCCTCAGACTCGCGTATTGATTACATAATTCATCTAAGCTTGAAATAATGTTAAATGTTTTATTCATGAATGATATTAGGGTATTTGTTGCTTGAACTGATGCATGCTACGAGTAAGCGTATCTCAATGTTTTGATAAAATCACGCATTCGGACCGTGCCGTGTTCCGTTTTCTTTAGTTGAGAGAGAGTTAATCGGAGAGTATCCGACGGCCTATGTAGTTTTGCGTACTCGTGTGACATGTGGATCAGTTGGTGGGGATCGTGCGGCATTGGGCACGCTGCAGGCTGGGCACTGGACTTGTCTGACCTTGTGGTGGTGATTATACATCTGGTGAGTATTTGTGATCTTATGACTGGTTATATTCGTGCTATGTGAAGACGATGTATTGAAGCGAGTTCACTAGGAAATTCTTGTTGCCTTGTTAGTAGCTTAGGTTTTCATGAATATTTGCTAATATGTACAAGTATGACTGGTGCTTTCAAAAGTATGGAACGTGCAGGTGGATGAGCGGCAGCATGGCGTAACACTTGGCTATGAAAGGGCATGCCATACCTGGGTATGTCAAGTACTGAGGTATTTTGGTTGAGATGTTTACTGATAATGAGCAAATAGGTGACATAAAATACATGTGATGTGACCTGCCAGCACTACGCAACAGGCTATCACGCAGCTCACAAATACGTGAGGGCCTGACCTAGCACACCAGTACCGAGGGACAGTGCCAGTATTCATAGTGAGGATGAAGTTGATGAAAATGTTGTGCATGTTGTGCATGTTGTTAAGGAGGAGGGAGATAGTAGTGTACCCGCTTGGAGAGTTACCCACACTAATTGTAGCCTGACGCTTAAAGTACTAATACCTAGATTCAAAAAATGTTAATTTAATTAAAAGTGATAATACGCCTGCACCGCGAATCATTAATATGCATGGGTACAGATGTGGCTGGAAACATGTTCATACTATTGAGATATCATTAATCGAGACGAAGACTGTCGTTCACCAAGCCTCCACACGTGTGTAGCAATGGAGCTCCACAAAGCTCATTGATGGTGGTAGTTGCTAATTTTGGGCATGACAATACCTGCAGAAGTTGCCTTTTTCAGTGTGAATATGCACCCTTTCACACAAAGCCACCGGTGACCGCCAATAGTTAGCTTCCATAGTTTGCAAAAGAGCCTTTCATATGAGGCCACCCACCGCGGTGTCACAGGTAGGTAACCACCGCCAACAGTGGCGCGCTGTTATTTTTTGCTTGCAGTTACCCGACCCTTTCACACTGGGGTAACATGTAGCGTCGTGTGAAAGGGACCTATGAGGATCAGCTTTTGGGGCACCGGCAGCCACTAGTAGATCAATTTTAGAGTAGAATAACTTTTTGAAATGACTTCTGATTTCTAATGTAGCTACCCTGTCTGCTGTTGGCTCTAATTACCGTGGTTGTTGTGGGTAGAACTTTTCTCTCAGAATGTATGGCCTAGAATCTCCAGATACTGTAGTATGCTGGGGACGCATATTGTCGTCTACTGGTATGTGTTTTAGGAAGAGCCTATTGAGGTAAGACTCGAGTTGATGACTATTATAACTGTGAAGAAAAAATGTTAGGTTATTGTGATTTATAAGTGCATTTATTAAGTTTTTCTAGCCGTACGATTTCATTGACTATTGTCATTGAAGTACAGTGGAACTTCGGTTCTCGAACTTAATTCGTTCCCCGGTCCCGTTCGAAATCCGAAATGTTCGAAAACCGAAAATATTTAATCCATAGGAATCACAATGAAATGTATTAATCCGTCCCCAGACACCAGTCTACACTTAGTGGCTTATGACAGGCTCCCACAGCCAAGATGGCTGCTTCACAATATTTCCAGCTCACAAATCATTTATCTAGAAAGGATGTATTGAATGTACTTAGTGACACAGAAGTCATCAGAAGATACTGTTTAGACCGATCCAGTGAGGGAAGCCTTACAGAGAGGAGTAACCCACTTACCACCAGAGTGAAAGTGATCATAACACTTAGACATCTTGGTGCTGGGAAAAGCTACTTGGAAACTGCAGTTGTGCAGTATTGATGGCGTTGAGGGTCATCGAGATTACTCCTGAGCGCATAAAACTGTTTGCTTACATCGAGACTTTTCAACAGTATCACATTTACCTTATTTCAAAGATTGAATTACTGTCTTACACTCTGTCTCTCCTCCAGATATATAAAGGCGAAGGAGATATTTATAGAATCTATAAATTAGTAGTAAATGGTAGGTTTTGCTGTCTTTTAATATTTGAAATCAAATAACTTTGTTCTAAAACCGAATCATGGTACTAAAACCGAAGCAGTAACGAGTTCAGAATTTTGTTCCACTGTATTGATTTATTGTAGATTGATATTTGTGTACTGTTCAAGTTCTTAGACCTACTTTTGGGTCATTGAGTCATTAAATTCGTAGTAACATTTATTATTCTGCTAACTTTTTTTTTTTTTTTTAGAATTTTGTGCTTAGTAAATTTTACTCTATAACGTGTTAGTGATTGAGATTTTATTTTGAACAATGGAATTCTAAACACTGCGTTTTTTTTTATTTGTTATTTTATATAAAATCAGAAAATCGACTTGAAGCATCCCACTAACAGGCACACGAGCTTTCTCCTTCGTTTATGAAGAAATCATTACCAGTTATAATGACAAGTAAAAAAAAAAAAAAAAACAGCCGACTTGCGTGTCCTTAGGGTGAACTTGTCAATGTGAAACTAGTACATAAGCATTTATTAAGGAAGGAATGTTGACTTTGTCCTATACTTATGATGTTTGTGCAGGTTATATTGTGTTGGCATTCTGTAATGTTGAGTGCATCTATTCCGTCATGTTTGTGTAGAAGTGATCAGAAAGTTCAAATTGGAGCGTACCATGGTATACGTTAATTTTTGTTGTTCTTTATAGTTATTTCATGAGATTTATTTAACAACCATCTCTTAAGTTGTGGTTCAGTTGATGTGTTGTTGTGTGGTTTGTAACCAGTTGATGTTGATGTCTGTCTCTAAGCTGAATTATGTAAATGATGAAAACAACACTGTCCAATCGTTTTTCTGATTACAATGCAGTAAAGATGACTAAATTACTGGCCATGAGCTTTGTGTGACCTGCAATTTTCAACTGAACTCTCTGCGAGATCATAATAAATATACACTGGAATATTATTCATCAAAATGTCTTAATTTATGTGTATAGGCTAAGGCAGTAAATATAACTGCAAATAATTATTTTAATGATCAATCTACACATTTCTTCGCATTTATATTCAAGAAATTCTAAATGTAACCAAAATGAACCATAAAGGAACTGAACAAATATAAATAAAGAAAAACATTCATGTGAAAATTATTCCCCAAACCTCAAATTATTCTTATTCCAGGAATTAAAACACCTTTTGGCACTTTAGTATTCAAGAAATTATGATTTTTGAAGAAGCTAGACGAAAAATGCCAAACGAGAAATTCGTATGAAAACTTCCCTTTAGCTAGCTAACTTCATTCTTATGCTAACAGAGAACGCAGTATTTTTTTATTTTTTATTTCGCATGCCTGTCTGTATTCAAGATTTTTTTTTTTTTTCATCGGAACCAAAAAGACTCTTTAAAAATCTTGGCAACACATTCACGAAGGCAGAACTATTTCTAAGCCAAACATTCATCCATACTCACCAAACTCCTGCCGATGTTACAGTCGTCTGAGGAGTATCCGGTGCCTCTCAGGCCAATCTGAATGACACGGGAACAGTCTAACAGGCCCTCATCGTAAGCTCGCTTGAAGGGCGTCCCATGTCCTATCGGGCTACCCAACACCTCATCCTGCAGGTCTGGGTGAGCGTCCACGTGGATAAGTCCTACTGGTCCATATTTGTCCTGAAGGCATAAGAGAGAGAGAGAGAGAGAGAGAGAGAGAGAGAGAGAGAGAGAGAGAGAGAGAGAGAGAGAGAGAGAGAGAGAGAGAGAGAGAGAGAGAGAGAGAGAGCACAACAAAATACGTCTTACATATACTCGTATATCCAGGTTATCATTATCATATCAAAAGAGTAAAATTCAATCACATCCAGCATCCTTTTTCCCAGGAGGTATTCAGGAGGAGACCTCCCTCCCACACCTTCATCGCCTGCAAGATTGGGTATGAGATGGTGTGGTCGCCGCCCATGGTGAGAGGGATGCATTTCTTACTGATGATGCTTTGATACTGCTCCCGGATGTTACGGCACGCTTCTGGCAGACTGGCAGGAAGAGAGGAATGGAGGAATGTGACTACTACTACTTATACTACTACTACTACTACTATAACTACTACTGCTGCTACTACTACTACTACTACTACTACTACTACTACTACTACTACTACTACTACTACTACTACTACTGCTACATGTATTCAAACAGGTTTTACTACTCACTTGTACAGATTGATGAAGACGTCTCCGATATCGGCCACATTATGTGTAAGGAACGGGTTTACGCCAGTACCTTGGTTCACGGGTCTCTGCGGGGACTCGCAGCGTAGATAGCGAGGACCAAATCGAGTCCCGGACCTGTTGCTACATCCTATGTCCAATGGTACACCCACGAAGCAGGCGTCCAAACCTGAGGATTAGACGTACCATGGAGCAGCAAGTTTCGCATATTTCGAGTATTCTTGTCCGTGTTCTAATCTTTTGTTTCCCGTTTTGATACACATGCCAAGACAAATTCTGGAAAGCATTCTGGAAGAATTCTGATTACCATCCCGTGTAAAATATTCGCTGAAAAGAAATGAAATACTTGTAAGCTCAACTGCTCCCGTGGCATTACCGTACCTTCGGTGTCTTTCTGAATAGGGAGGCGCATAAAGGATGGAATGCCTCCGGGACGGGGCATCTGATTGGCTACGACCGGCTGGTTTAATTTTTTATCGTTCTTCGGTGACGTGGTGTGAAGTTGGCGAGCGTCCTGCGTGCCGGTGGTCAGTAAAGGGTTGCTTTGTTGATCCGCCACATGGTGGCCAGACGAGGCAGACCTGAACCCACGCCTGTGGCACCACACACTAACTCTTCTGACACCAAGCATCTGTTGAAAGGTAATACAAGCCTACAGATCTATGATACTGTAAATCTAGTCCATTTTTTTACACTGTTATTTTACAGACCACACTGTTGGCGGAACAAAAAAATGTTTGAAGGGGTTAATGCATATTAAAGCGTCACAGCTCGGAACCGATGTACAGTATTTTCCTTGTGCAGAAAAAAAGTTAAACATAGCCCCATCTTTGTTCAGAGAGAGCGGGTCTGATTAGTGAACATGAACAGTATGGCGCCCATTGGGTCTGTAGAAGGTGGCGGGTAGAGATAGTGGGAGCATGTTGCGTGACACACTTTGATGAATATTATTGTCCGCTCAAAAGCGTGTAATGGAAAAGTTTCGTTTGAGCAAAGGGACAATTGGTGAATTGCATCATTAGTCGCCATGTTGCTTTTTTTGACGACGAATCAGAGGTTATGGGATGCAATTTGTATGAAGCCGCTTAAAACATTTAGCATTTCCCCTACTTAATAAGCAAGTCTTTCTGATGACAAATAACAACGTTCACTATATTTTCTTTTTAATTAATAACGTAAGACCTGCTGCGGCTGCCTCCTAAAAACGATTACTTTTAGAAACGTGATCATATCACAATCACAATATGAACCAGGATGCGGCAAGTCATTCAGTGCTGCGCTTTATCATCATATCTGTTCGTGACAAAGCACAGGAAAGCCATAATCAAGTATCCCAAAGTACAACCACTCTGGAGCCACGAGAAGAGGTTTGGTAGGGTATGTTTTATGAAGTGCTAGATGAGTGGCAAACATGGGCTGTGAATATGTTTTTTTCTTTTTTTTCTCAGAATATATATATATATATATATATATATATATATATATATATATATATATATATATATATATATATATATATATATATGCAGTGACTCATAGTGTGCGTAATGCACGCTTGTGATTATGTTTGTAATAAAAAAAATTGTCATGTAAAAGGTAAATCACAGTGTACGTACCTTACCGGTAAGCAGCAGCGATGAGAGTGAAACTTCAGGCAATGAAGACCACCTCACGAACTCCGCCGTTAGTGGTGTACCATCAAGGTCAAATGATAAGGAAGTCGTAAGAGTATTGCACTGAACCAAGCAA
>NC_087194.1:5965014-6000014 GCF_035594125.1 Scylla paramamosain
TTAATTAATTATTATTTATTTATTTATTTTATTTTTTTATGCAGGAAGGACACCGGCCAAGGGCAACACAAATCCAATAAAAGAATGCCACTGAAATCCCAGTCCCATAAAAGGGTCAAGGCAGTAGTCAAAAATTGATGGATAAGTGTCGAAACCTCCCTCTTGAAGGGATCCAAGTCATAGGAAGGTGGAAATACAGAAGCAGGCAGGGAGTTCCAGAGTTTACTAGAGAAATAGGGGTGAGAGAAAGAAAAAAATCTTGTGCAGCGAGGCCGCGGGAGGAGGGGAGGCATACAGTTAACAAGATCAGAAGAGCAGTTAGCATGAAAATAGCGGTAGAAGACAGCTAGAGATGCAATATTGCGGCGGTGAGAGAGAGGCTGAAGACAGACAGTTAGAGGAGAGGAGTTGATGAATCGAAAAGTTGTTGATTCCATCCTGTCCAGAAGACCAGTATGAGTGGAACCCCCCTCCCCCCAGACATGTGAAGCATACTCCATACATGGACGGATAAGGCCCTTGTACAGAGTTAGCAGCTGGGGGAGTGAGAAAAACTGGCGGAGACGTCTCAGAACGCCTAACTTCATAGAAGCTGTTTTAGCTAGAGATGAGATGTGAAGTTTCCAGTTCAGATTATAAGTAAAGGACAGACCGAGAATGTTCAGTGTAGAGAAGGGGGACAGTTGAGTGTCATTGAAGAAGAGAGGATAGTTGTCTGGAAGGTTGTGTCGAGTTGATACATGGAGAAATTGAGTTTTTGAGGCATTGAACAATACCAAGTTTGCTCTGCCCCAATCAGAAATTTTAGAAAGATCAGAAGTCAGGCGTTCTGTGGCTTCCCTGCGTGAAATGTTTACCTCCTGAAGCGTTGGACGTCTATGAAAAGACGTGGATAAGTGCAGGGTGGTATCATCAGCGTAGGAGTGGATAGGACAAGAAGTTTGGCTTAGCAGATAGATCATAAATGAATAATAAGAAGAGAGTGGGTGACAGGACAGAATCCTGAGGAACACCACTGTTAATAGATTTGGGAGAAGAATAGTGACCGTTTACCACAGCAGCAATTGAACGGTCAGAAAGGAAACTTGAGATGAAGTTACAGAGAGAAGGATAGAAGCCGTAAGAGGGTAGTTTGGAAATCAAAGCTTTGTGCCAGACTCTATCAAAAGCTTTTGATATGTCCAAGGCAACAGCAAAAGTTTCACCAAAATCTCTAAAAGAGGATGACCAAGACTCAGTGAGGAAAGCCAGATCACCAGTAGAGCGGCCTTGACGGAACGCATAATGGCGATCAGATAGAAGGTTATGAAGTGATAGATGTTTAAGAATCTTCCTGTTCAGGATAGATTAAAAAACTTTAGATAGGCAGGAAATTAAAGCAATAGGACGGTAGTTTGATGGATTAGAACGGTCACCCTTTTTAGAAACAGGCTGAATGTAGGCAAACTTTCAGCAAGAAGGAAAGGTAGATGTTGACAGACAGAGCTGAAAGAGTTTGACTAGGCAAGGTGCACCAGTCCGAGCTGGTGTAGGAGTCGCCATGATGATTTTGAAATTTTTGGGTGAAGGGTGTGTGTGTTATTTATTAGGTGCTTGTAGTTTTGTGTGGAGGAAGAGGGTCTTTAGAGGGCAGGCTGTGACTGCCTCCTTGTGTTGTGAGACACAAAGGGAAACGTTCAGAGAGGTCACAGCTGGGTTTAATGATAAGTTCACAGCACCCCCTGAACAGTGTTTTTGACCTCACTGGGAATAATTATCGTTTCGGCAGGTGCCTACTGCCTCCTATTACAAGTACTGCATACATTCTGAATGAAAAATGTCTCCTACGAGGTGACTATTATAATTAATATATATATATATATATATATATATATATATATATATATATATATATATATATATATATATATATATATATATATATATATATATATATATATATATATATATATATATATATATATATATATATATATATATATATATATATATATATATATATATATATATATATATATATATATATATATATATATATATATATATATATATATATATATATATATATATATATATATATATATATATATATATATATATATTTCCAGGAAATCTTAATGATCCAAAAACAAGAATAAACTTCCTGGCCTCAAACATTTAATACTGTCTGAATTTGGTACTGGGTGGACGTCACGCGCCACACAAAGGCAGAGGAGACGGTGGCCATAGCTCTTCCCTAAGAAAGAAAACAGCAATCATCGTTAGCTCTGGACAATACCCCTAACGACGCAGCGACGTATTTATGTCAGCCATATGAAGCAAGGCCATCTCTAAGTGACGATATGATATCTTGTTTTCTTTGTTAGTACGTGGCAGCTTATCGAATTTGAGACTTTATGTTCAGCCTCACGGCCATCGATGATAATGATGTTATGATGCTGTATTTTTATCTTGCTATCTTAACGGAAAAGATTAATCCAAGATGCTTCTTAACTTTGGACTGCAATATATATATATATATATATATATATATATATATATATATATATATATATATATATATATATATATATATATATATATATATATATATATATATATATATATATATATATATATACTTTTTAATGTAGGAGGGATACCGGCCTACAGCAAAAAAAAAAAAAAAAACACTGAATGGGGTCCGAAGCGGTAGTAAAAATTGAATGATAGTCTCTTGGAACCTCCCTCTTGAAGGAGTTCAAGTCAGAAGAAAGAGGAAATACAGAGGCAGGCAGTGAGTCCCATAGTTTACCGGAGAAAGGGATGAATGATTGAGAATACTGGTTAGCTCTTGCATTAGGGAGGTGAGCAGAATAGGGGTGAGAGAAAGAAGAAAGTCTTGAAAGAACTGTTAATATATTTAGGAGAAGAACAGTGACCGTCCACCGCAACAGCAATAAAACGGTCAGAAAGGAAACTTGAGATGAAGTTACAGAAAGAAACATAGAAGTTGGAGGAAGGTAATTTGAAAATTAAAACTTTGTGCCAGACCCTATGAAAAGCTTTTGATATGTCTAGGGCAACAGCAAACTTTTCACCAAAATCACTAAAAGATGATGACCAAGACTCAGTGAGGAAAACCAGACCACCAGTAAAGCGGCCTTGACTGAACTCATACTGGCGATCAAATAGAAGATTGTGAAATGATAGATGTTTAAGAATCTTCCTGTTGAGGATAGATTAAAAACTTTAGATAGGCAGGAAATTAAAGCAATAGGACGGTAGTTTGAGGGATTAGAATGGCCACCCTTTTTAGGAACAGGCTGAAGCTGAATATAGGCAAACTTCCAGTAAGGAGGAAAGGTAGATGTTGACAGACAGAGCTGAAAGAGTTTGACAAGGCAAGGTGCAAGCACGGAGGCACAGTTTCGGAGAACAATGAGAGGAACCCCATCAGGTCCATAAGCCTTCCGAGGGTTTAGGCCAGCGAGGGCATGGAAAATGTAGCTGCCCGGAGGCAGCTAAAGGATTTTAGACCCACACGGTGACGCGAATCGTTTATTCCATTCGGTCAAACCCGAGGACATACATAATAAACATAAGACATGCGTAGCACTACTAACCATTACATACTGTATCAACATAATGTATGAATTATGAATTTATGAATGTATGAATTTATGAATTATGCTAATTAGGGCAATCAACCCCTCGTAATACAGATGTGGAACTCGCATGTTTGGGGTCTTAAGGAGGCCTGTCACCAAGCAACACCTGCGTCTGTATTGTAGTGGTCCGATCTTTCCTGGAGTAGTCACACCCTAACTCGGTGGCGGTACAAAGGAATCTGTCCCTCCGGGCTTCGTTCCTGTTGGCCCTCAGCGCCTCATGCTTGCCCGTCTTACTCTTAGTCAGCAATAGTTCCTGGGTGACTCATTCCTCTACGGAGATCCCTGTGTGCCTTATCTACCTTTCGCGCCATGTCATCAACTTTACCACGTAAACACAACTCTCACTACCTCTCTACAGCTAAGCTCTCCACAGCTAGTTCCTCTCACACATCTTCACTACTATGATTAACTACTATAATGAATTCAGTTTCCATAATCTCTACTCTAATAACTTAGTTTCCTTAGTATTAAACATGCTTCATATACTAGATCACTTCAACTCTCATAACACAGATCATATTATATAGCATACACTTGCTCAACGACAACTTCTTTCATCCGCCCGGCGGTCTTTCGCCCGCTCGGCGGTAACACTCCCCCTGTCGGGCTTCGCACGAAATTCGCATAATACATAAACTCACGTAGTCCCAGCGTCATCCAACAAAGTTCGTAGCCGGTTGCCCCTTTCTCAGCAGTGTGGGGGTTAGATTGTCTTTCTCCACAGGAGAGAGCAGACAAGTCTTCATTTGATCGGATGACTGACAATTCAATGTGGTCATTACCTGAACTAGACAACGGCACGTGGTGGGAGAGCAATTACGTTAATGAGAATAAAAACCCCGACATTTATGTTATGGTGCAGGTTGCGGAGAAAAACTCCGTAACGTAGTCACTCCCACCACTGCCGAGGCACCATTTATGTGCAAGACTGACTGGTGATATCTTCAACTACACGGCAATCACTGAGAATCGGTCAGTAAAGCCTTGACATGTTTCCAGGCCCGCCTATATGTTTCATTCACGACAGGTTTCATCCTCTTCTTCTTTACCACGTAAACACAACTCTCACTACCTCTCTGCAGCTAAGCTCTCCACAGCTAGTTCCTCTCACACATCTTCACTACTATGATTAACTACTATAATGAATTCAGTTTCTACTACGTTCGGTTCAGCTCCGAGAGTTAACAGTCCTTCCGAAGTGGCCTTGCTTCCTCTCGTGTCCATGCAAGTTATCTGAGTCCAACACGCGCCGTTGCGGGCAGCCAATGATAGTGTCTCGCCTCTGTAAATACACAACCGTAATAACTCTCTAGCCTCTGCAAGCACACAAGCTCACTCTCTGGTAGTGTTTAGCCTATGCTAGCCTATGCCAGCATACAAATGCACTTCCTGGTGGCGTGTGATCCATACAAGCACACAAGCTCACTTCCGGATGGAATTTGGTCTCTGTAACTACATAAAATCCCTGCACCCTGCCGGTGTCTAGTCTCTGCAAGCACATAAACTTCCTGCACCCTGCTGGTGTCTCGTCTCTGCAAGCACATAAACTTCCTGCACCCTGCTGGTGTCTAGTCACTGCAAGCCCATAAATTCCTGCTGGTGTTTAGTCTCTGCAAGCACCAAGCACATAAATGCATTCCCTGACGGTGTCCTGTCTCTGCAAGCACCAACCATAACTCATTTCCCGATGGTCTAGTTTCTGCAAGCACCAAGCCCACACACTCATTCTCTCACCAAACTGACTGAAGGACTGGAGTCCCTTAAGAACTGATACAAACTCTTTCTCTGGTAGTAGCCTCTGCAAGCACACAGACTCGTTCTCTTCCTTATATCTCTCACCGAGCTGTGGATGTCATTGCAATCGTCCTTTTAGACCCTGTAGTCTTTGTTCTGTCATACTCTCGTTCCATGCCTCTAATCTGTCTAATGTAAGCAAAAATTAGTGTCTCTAGTTCGACAATAGCAGGCATACCCATGACCTGTCGTTGGAAAGCTTGTTTAAACTCCCAAATTCAAAACGGTTTCCTTCACTAAATATGGGTGTCACTCTCTTTGAGAGTTTTAAGTCTCTAAAGGAGCTTGGCAAATCCATCACTCTGTGATTCTACATCAGCTTCCGTTGTCTTATTCAGCCCTTTGTTCTGCCCCTGGTGAAGCACTCCCGACAAGCCATCAAGCGCGGCTACCGAAGATTCTTTATCCTTCCCCTGGTGTATCTGATCCAGTTTAGGCTCAATCTCTACGAGTTCCTGAGGTGATGTTCTTCAGGCCACCTTATCAATCTCTTTGCCGGATTCACCTTGTTCCGCCTTATCTTTGGTTAGAAGAGTCATTACTGATCGCTATATCCTTTGGACTGCGTCAATAGAGATTCCGCCTAGTGCTCCAAATCTGGTGATGATGAAGAGAGGGTGGTGGTGTTACCTTTCTCACTACTCTTGAGTGAGCCCTTGTCACCATCATCTTTCCTCCGAAATGTCTCCGCTTCCTCTTGTCGATCCATACTGGCCAGCTACGTTGAACAAACTTAAGTATTTCGCCTCAGCGCTGATGGCCAGTGTGAAGACACGACCACTTCATGGTGTCTCACCTGCGCAAGGACACAGTCACTATACAGCGTCTCGCCTGCTCCACGACACAGCCACTAGACTGTGTCCCGCCTGCGCGAGGACATAGAATGGAGTAGGGAGCTGGTAGTGCCCATCTACTATATTCCATTTCCTTGACCATAGCTTGATGACCTTATCCTCCACTGAATAGGCTTCTCCTTCTTCGTAGGTGAGTTCACGACCTCATATAGCTTCTATATTTTCTTCCGAACGTTCTCCTGACTTGAGGTGAACATTCTACCTCTGTTGTTCTCAAATGAGTCAGACAAGTCGTTCCCGTCATTTCTAATGGATCCATTTACAGTCCATCTTAAAGGGGTACTTATTGCAAAGGGCTCTCTGTGGCTCCCTGTCCTCACCTCGAGTGGAATGAATGCTTGTGGTACGTCCAGACCTATCAATAACTCCACGTTCGATGGTGTTTCACATGGCGTAATTCCCCTCAGGTAGTCCCACGATCTGACCTCTTCAGTACTGTTGACAGCATCTGTCGTCAAGGAGGCCGGTAAGTGTTCTCGGGATTTCGACCGTTTGACGCTTCCTCATTCCCATGCTAACCGCAACCAAGTTGATCTCTTATGCTTTCACGTCTCTCTCATGAGCGTGTCTATGGAAAGGGACACTGGTTTCCCCCAGCTTGAAGTTGGTTAGCCAAGTGTTAAGCACAATATGATGGGTTGCTACCTGAATCTAAGAGGGCCCCAGTAATCAACCCTGTCTGTGCCCATGAGGGTTTTCTTACATTAACCTTCACTATAGGTAAGGCGCCTTTCTTGCAGGTTGATCGCGAGGCGGAACTGTCGTTCAAACTCCATTGATCGGTGCTAGTGTGGCTTGTCTCAGCTCCTCTCGTCCACCTATATGTGTTTCCCTGTGCTATCATCGTCACAGTCCGTTTGTTTCTTGCTTCTCCTTCTTCCTTCACTCCTCTGCCATTTGACCGTGTGATGGTTACAATTGGGCTGACACTGCTTCTTTGTCGCTTGTTGCTATGTAGTTTGCTCTCTTGGCGATAATCTGGTTGGTCACTGGTCCCTTTTAACCCCTTTTCGTTGTTCCCAGAGGCTTCATCTTCCGTTGGCCTCTTGGAGCCCAATGGGTTCCTCATAGGGAAATGTAGAAGGTCCGAGTGATAGTAAGTGCATCCCACAACTCCACAAAGCTTGTGGGGTCTGCATTCCACCATCTGGTGTCCTTTACCTAGGCATGCGTAACATCGTTTCTCATCTCTCACTAGTAGTGTTCTAGCCTGTACAGACATGTCACTGAAAACAGGGCAAGTCTGGAGAGAGTGACTCCCCTGGCACACCGTACATAGTTGACCTCATCTACCTTGGTTTTCTCCTCTGACGTCATCAGCCACACTGGTCTCTTCCATGAAGGTGGGGAAGCTCCTACAGATCTACTTTGCCATATGCTCGGATGTTGAAGGGTCCTAGCCTGTCATACCCATTTTGCTCGCTCCAACGTTTCTCTGAGGAATAATTGAAGCCACTCGATGCGTAGGAACTCACCATCATGGCTTTTCCGATATTCAAAGAGGCTAGTTTCGTAACACTCTTGCAATCTACCTCTAAACCGCTCAGCTATCAGTCTCATCAACCTTTGTGTGTCTGTTTCCCTCAGGTATTCCAGGTCTCGTAGATTCGTTACACAATTTGCCAGGTCGTGTACTAGGTCTTTCAGGCCTCGTATATCGTTCCAACTTACAGTTCCTCCATGCCAAACTTTGTTGGCTAGTTAATTAACGTATGTCTTTGTCTCCATACTCCTCGTCCAAGGTAGCGAATGCTTGCTCATATCCCAATTTTGGATCTTTAATTCGTATACTTCCTTGCAATGCCGCTATTATGGGTCCAGCGTAGCTGATAAGAGCATTTATTTTCCTGAGCCTCGTTCTGTACAGGATGTTCGTTGCCTCCACGTGGTCCTTGAAGGCCTGTCAAAATTCCCAATAGTCCCCACAAGAACCTCCACTGAATGTAGGTGGTGGCATGTAAGCGAGTCTCATGGCGTCCATCATTTCTTTCATGCCTGGAGCCAACGCTCCACTCTCAGACTCTCTTCCGTCTTCTCCCTTTAATGCTTCCACTGCCGGGCCACCCCCTTGTTGGACGTCGTGCCCTACCTTCTCTCTCTGTATCACATCCACTGACTGGCCACTCTCTTGTTGGTTGTCACACTCCGCCGTTGGTTGTGTGTCGCACTCCGCTGTTGGTTGTGTCGGGAAAGGGGCGTCATGTGTCATGTTGGTTTTCTTCCCTGCATTTTTTCGTTTCCCTCTCTGATCAGGGTAAACTTCCTTCCCCTGATAACGTATCTGGGCACGTTACAGGCTGGCACTAAGCAAGTAAGTCTCTTTCTCCCTCTGCTCTCTTTTCCCTTGATCGAGACAATCTTCCTCCCCCTGGTTTCGTACTGGGGTCTGTTCTTGGATGGCTTCACGAAGACGAGGTTCAGATGTAGCACAACGAGTCAGTTGATCTCTCTCAGCAGTTGGCAACGCGGCGCCACGCCCCGTTGCTCTTGCGAAATTTTTCAGTTCTTCTTGCATTGTCTCCATCGCTTCCTTCCTCTGGGTACGTTCTTCCATGACTACTTGCGTCAGTTGCTGTATCATCTCTTTCATCTCCCTCATTTGTGTGGATGTTTGTGTATACTTCTTCGCTTCGAGTGTATTGTCATCCAGGTGAGCCTCATTCACTGACTCTTCGTTTCGCGGTGAGCTTGGCCCTCCATCCATCGTGACTGGGAACTGGGAGTAGATACTTCGTTAAAGGGGTGTTAGCTGAGGGGTTGGTAATTGAGTCTGCAGGACTGGTGTTACAGAAGGATTGCCAGAAAAGGCTGATATCACTGAAGGACTGACTGAAAGACAGACTGAAGGACTGGTGTCCCTTAAGGACTCACTGAAGGATTCACTGAAGGACCAATGTCCCTAAAGGACTCACTGAAGGACCAGTGTCCCTTAAGGACTCACTGAAGTACTCACCGAAGGACCAGTGTCCCTTAAGGACTCACTGAAGTACTCACTGAAGGACTAGTATCCATTAAGGACTCAGTGAAGTACTCACTGAAGTACTCACCGAAGGACCAGTGTCCCTTAAGGACTCAGTGAAGTACTCACTGAATGACTAGCATCCCTTAAGGACTCAGTGAAGTACTCACTGAAGGACTAGTAACCCTTAAGGACTCAGGGAGGTACTCACTGAAGGGTTGATATCACTACTTCCACCGTCATGTCAGATTCCTTGATCGTTGTCCACCATCTGATGTACACTCGTCACACCGCGTGTGGTGTTCACCATACTTACACGCTGCTTCTGTCGTCATGACAGATTCCTTGTTCGTTGTCCACCATCTGATATACACTCGTCACACTGTGTGTGGTGTTCACACACACACACACACACACACACACACACACACACAAATTACCTGTCTCCCTTCCCGGCTGAGCCACGTGCGCTGGCCGCCCGGAACGAGGACACTGCGCCATTCCTATCTGTTGTCCTATCCAGGTAACATACATACAAACACACTCACTGCCCGCCCTCGAGGCAGGATGGAGGTGGCCCAAGCGCCGCGCGCCCGCCCTCGGCAACGCACACACGAACACACAGTCGCTGTCCGCCCTCGAGGCAGGATGGAGGTGCTCCGCGCGCTTCGCATCCGCCCTCGACAACGCACACACTCACACACACTCGCTGCCCACCCTCCAGGCAGGACGGATGGGCCTCTCCCGCTGCTTGCTCGCCCGTCCTCAGCGCACTCGCACACAAACCCACTTGGTGATCTGGCTTGGGGAGGATGCCCGCCCTGCGCGCCACCTCTCCGCTCCGTTCTCTGGGAGGACGAAGATGCTCGCACCGCACGTCACTTCTCCGCCCGTCACTTCTCGGCTCCGTCCTCTGCGAGGACGAACTGCATCGGTCCCTTCTGGAGGCCCGTCAGCTTCTCCCTTCGGGTGGTGTTGCTCCCTGGGCGTTCACAGAAGACCTCACGTCTGATTGTAGCTGCCCGGAGGCAGCTAAAGGATTTTAGACCCACACGGTGACGCGAATCGTTTATTCCATACGGTCAAACCTGAAGACATGCATAATAAACATAAGACATGCGTAGCACTACTAACCATTACATACTGTATCAACGTAACGTATTACTAATTATGGATTATGCTAATTAGGGCAATCAACCCCTCGTAATACAGATGTGGAACTCACGTGTTTGGGGTGTTAAGGAGGCCTGTCACCAAGCAACACCTGCGTCTGTATTGTAGTGGTCCGATCTTTCCTGGAGTAGTCACACCATAACTCGGTGGCGGTACAAAGGAATCTGTCCCTCCGGGCTTCGTTCCTGTTGGCCCTCAGCGCCTCATGCTTGCCCGTCTTACCCTTAGGTCAGCAATAGTTCCTGGGTGACTCATTCCTCTACGGAGATCATTCTGTGTCTTATCTACGTCATCAACTTTACCACATAAACACAACTCTCACTACCTCTCTGCAGTTAGTTCCTCTCACACATCTTCACTACTGTGATTAACTACTATGATAAATTCAGTTTCCATAATCCCTACTCTAATTAACTTAGTTTCCTTACTGTTAGCCATGCTTCATATACTAGTTCACTTCAAGTCTCATAACACAAGTCATATTATTTAGCATACACTTGCTCAACGACAACTTCTTTCATCTGCCCAGCGGTCTTTCACCCGCTCGGCGGTAACAGAAAACATCTTTGCGAAGAATCTTAATAGGTAGCACGAAGTAGTCAGAGGGTGGAGGAGAGGGACGAACAAGCCCTGAATCGTCCAAGATAGAGATTTTAGCAAAGGTTTGAGCGAAGAGTTCAGCTTTATAAATAAATGTGATAGCAGTGGTGCCATCTGGTTGAAATAAAGGAGGGAAAGAAGAAGAAGCAAAGTTATTGGAGATGTTTTTGCTTAGGTGCCAGAAGTCACGAGGGGAGTTAGAACTTGAAAGATTTTGAGACCTTCTATTAGTGAAGGAGTCTTTGGCTAGTTGAAAAGCAGACTTGGCATGGTTCCGGGCAGAAATATAAAGTGCATGAGATTTTGGTGATGAAAAGCTCAAATACCTTATGTTAGTCACATCTCTACCATATATAGCACAAGAACAGACTGTATTAAACCAAGGTTTGGAAGGTTTAGGTCGAGAAAGAAAGTTAGGAATGTACGGCTCCATGCCACACACTATCAACTCTGTTATCTGCTCACACAGAGACTGATCTCTGACACGGAAGCAGTAGTCATTCCAAGGAAAATCAGCAAGATACCTCCTCAGGTCCCCCCTGACAGAAGCAAAACACCAGAGGCACCTTCGCTTATGGAGATCCTAAGGAGGGATTGGAGCGATAGGACAAGATACAGATATGAGATTGTGATCTTAGGAGCCCAACAAAGAAGAGAGGGTAGCAGCATAACCAAACGGATTAGAGATTAGGTAAAGGTCAAAAATATTGAGTATATCTCCAAGACGGTCAGGAATATGAGTAGGATGTTGCACCAGTTGTTATAGCAAACTTGAAGGTTAGTTCACCAGAATGGTTAGTGAAGGGAGAGTAAAGCCAAAGCTGATGGTGAACACTGAAGTCTCCAAGAATGGAGATTTCTGTAAAAGGGAAGAGAGTCAGAATGTGATCCACCCAGGAAAATAAGTAGTAAAAGAATTTCTTATAGTCAGAGGAGTATACAGAGAGGTATACAGCACAGATAAATTTAGTTTGAGAGTAACTCTGTAGTCATAGCAAAATGGTGGAAAATTCAGAAGATTCACGAGAATAGGTTAAGGCGTTGCGCACATATATGTAACACCCAGCTTTAGATTGAAAATGAGGATAGAGGAAGTAGGAGGGAACAAAAAAGGGGTTACCATGAGTTGCCTCAGACACCTGAGTTTCGGTGAGGAAAAGATGAGGTTTAGTAGAGGAGAGGTGGTGTTCTACAGATTGAAAATTAGATCCAAGGCCACGAATGTTGCAGAAATTAATAAAGAAAAACTTGAGGGGGGTATCAAGACACTTAGTGTCGATACCAGAAGAGCAGTCTGACCTGGGGACATTTGTGGTCCCATTCCCAGATGGGGACTCCTAGGCTGGTGTAGGAGTCACCATGATAATTTTGAATTTTGAGTTAGGGGTGTGTGTGTTATTAGGTGCTTGTAGTTTTGTGTGGAGGAAGAGAGTTGTCTTTGGAGGGCAGGCTGTGACTGACCCCTTGTGTTGTGAGACACAAAGGAAAATGTTCAATGAGGTCACAGCTGGGTTTAATGATAAGTTCACAACACCCCTTGAACCCGTGCTTTAGACCTCTCTGGGAGTAATTATCGTTTCGGCAGGTGCCTACTGCCTCCTTCAATGGAATATATATATATATATATATATATATATATATATATATATATATATATATATATATATATATATATATATATATATATATATATATATATATATATATATATATATATATATATTGTGATAAGGAAGTACCTTAAGACTTATTGCAAATATAATTGTGATTTTCGAGGTACCAGGTAACTGACCTTAGAGGAAAGTAACAATTACCTGCTATTGTGTTTAGTGGGGAACTGCTGTGGTGGAATTAGTTTGGTGTTTGTATTCAATATGGGAACTGAAACTTTAATGTTTACTTGGTACGCGTGACTGTTTTGGCTGGCAGAAGCAGATCGGGGCTGGTGGTGATGGTGCAGATTGTGCTCCCCGTACTGTGAATGGGACTTACTCTAAGGTGTTATTGATTTATTTAGCATTTTGTGTACTTGTAACTGGATTAGGTATATTGGTGGTAAATTGCTTTACTTAAGTTGTACCTGTGAAGCCTGTTGATAGTTGGTGACATCGGGTTTAGGCGTGACTGCATGAATCGCGAGTAATGGTGATAGTGTTTTGTGTTTTGCAGGTATTAGGTTAAGGATACTAGATGTAAGTGTTCTCTATACATTTAATTATACAAAAAACTCACGTTTGTTGTATTCTCTCCTGAATCTTACTGAAATAATGAGGGTTGGACTGTAAGCCGAACCTAGGGAAAGATTTTGTCTGGTTTTGTGGCTGTTCACCATACACTGTCCACCCTCACTTCCTACCTTGCTGGGGAGTGATGGCGTAACAGATAATAAAGGCCAGTCCGGGATTTCTCGTTAGTATGGTTGGTTGCTGCTGTTGATTACCTGTTGTTAACTACTGTGGCTAAATTTTAATGGTTTAAAACTTTGAGTCTTTATGGCTAGTTAATGATTTTGATTATGGTACATATTAAATTACTGGCTCTTAATGATTATGAAGTTATAACCATCTACCTTTAAATGTTTCACATTTAGCTTGTATTGTGTGCGTGAACTTTTTTGGTGAAGCATTTGAGATGGAGCTCAATGTGAAAGAATTCATTTTCATCCCATCTGTTGAGTTATTGCAGACAAGGAAAATAAGTAAAACCGACTGGGTAGAACTAGCTAGTCACTGTCAAGTAGTGATAAAATTATACTGGAGGAAAGTGGATGTGAAAAATGCTGTGTTACAGAAGTTAGTTGATAGCGAAGTTCTTGATGAAGGTGCTTTAGCCTTGTGTGAGACTGAGGAAGACTCTGAGGATAAGGCTATCCGACTTCTTGAGTTGGAAGTGGAGAGAGAGAGAGGCTTAAAGATAGAGAAAAGGAAAGAGAATTTCAGTTGACTTATCTCGAGAAGAAGGCTCAATTAATGGGTGGAGATACATATGATCAGAGAGAACCCTACTTTGACTTGTGTAAGAAGGGGAAATTAGTACCTTCCTTTGATGAAAAGGATCCAGATGAATTCCTTCAAGAATTTGAGACAATTTCAAATTCTTTAAAGTGGTCTAGTGATTATTGGCTGTTGATAATTCAGACAGCCCCAAAAGGTAAAGGTCGCTCTACTTGTCTTTGTCTGTTTCTCAGCGATCTAACTATACAGTAGTTAAGGAACCCATACTGAACTGTTATGAATTAACTGCCCAGGCTCATAGACTGAAGTTTAGGAACTCTATGAAAGAACCCAGCCAGACTTTCATTGAATATGCTCATGTAGTGAGAAAGCTCAGAGACAGATGGATATCTGCCAGTAAAGTAAGTACATTTAATGAGGTGCTTGAACTAATTGCACTTGAGTAATACTTAAGAAGTGAGTCCCGAAGTCCGTACATATTTATGTGAGAAAGAAGTAACAGAATTTGATAGAGTTGTAATTCTAGTTGATAATAATTAATTTTATAAATTTCCCTAAGAAAACTCAGTATTCTGCCCAACCAGTCCTGTCTGTTCCTCATCAGGTTGGTAAATCAGTATCTGGGCAGGTGAATAGTATTTCCAGTAATCCTTTTGTACAGGAGTCAGGATTCAGTGGTTCAGTCTGCTCAAAAGAGTAATAATATTCAGTGGGGAAGATCAGTGTGTTTCTATTGCAAGAAACCAGGGCATATGATTGCCAAATGTACTAAAAAGAACACAATTTTCAAAATAAGAGTAATCTGAAGCTAAATATAAACTAAACTTTTTTTCCCAGACAGGTACTTTTGATCCGTCAAGTGTTCCAAGGTGAACCAGTGTGTAAGGATCCTCAGTTTTCTTTCAAATCAGTTAAATTTGGTGGATTTTTATTTCAAACTGAGGATAGTGAAGCAGTACCTGTTCAGATGATGAATACTGGAGCCTCACATAGTGTAATTGTAAAAGGGTCAGTGCCTTTCTTAAATGAAACTTATACTGGTGAAAGTGTTGTCATGAGAGAACTAGGTGGAACTATCACTGTCTCCTTGTGTCGTATGTATCTGAAGTCAGATCGTTTCCAAGCCAGTGGTGTAGGGGTGCAGGAGTCATTACCAGTTGGTGGCGTATCTTCTTTACAAGGGAATGATATTGCTAGCAGTCTTGTTGTTCCAGACCCTGTTGTAACTAATAAGCCACTAAACATAAGTCCAACTGCTGATTTTGAGAAACTGTATCCTGATATTTATCCCTCGTGTCCTGTTACTCGAAGTTAAATTAAACATGAATTGTCAGATCAACTTTCAGTGGAGAATGTTGAAAGCTCAAACGAGTTGGGCCTTAATGACTTGTCTTCCGAAATGGAGTCACATGGTGATGAATCATTTGATTCCGGAGTAAGCATATATCTTGATTACAGGAGAGAAGTGGTATCTGCAGAGAAGCGCGAGATGAACAATATTCCTGTTAGTCGTGATATGTTGATTAATGCCCAACATATGATCCTAAGCTACTTTCTTTTATGTCCAGAGCTGTTGATGTAGGAGAAATTGCAGACACACCTGTATGCTTTTATATCAAGTCAGGCATACTCATGCGTAAGTTTGGACCCTCTGAAGTTCCTGCCAGTGAGACATGGAGTGAAGTTCACCAGATTATTGTACCCGCTTGTTATAAAGGTAATGTGTTGCAGCTTGCCCATGACCACATAGGAGGCCATCTTAGTGTTGCAGCTTGCCCATGACCACATAGGAGGCCATCTTGGTGTTGCAGCTTGCCCATGACCACATAGGAGGCCATCTTGGGGTTAAGAAAACCTCGGACAAAATCCTTAGGTATTTGTATTGGCCAGGGATAACTTGTGATGTTGCAGAATACTGTTAATCTTGCCATACATGTCAACTGTCTGGTAAACCTAATCAAGTCATTAAACCTGCTCCCCTTCACCCAATTCCTGTAATGAATCAACCTTTTGTTAAAGTAATAATTGATGTTGTGGGTCCTCTACCCAAAACTAGGAGTGGTAATGAATATCTGTTAACCATCATGTGTACCACAGCTAGGTATCCAGAAGCTATCCCCATGATACTTATTACATCCAAAGCAATCATACCTGTGTTGACTAGATTTTTCACTGTTTGGTCCACCTCATATAGTACAGTCTGATCAGCGCAGTAATTTTACTTCAGGTATCTTTCAGCAAGTCATGGCTACCTTGAACATAAAACAGTATTTAGCTTCTACATACCATCCTGTAAAGGTCCCCACACACGGAGCGATTTTAGAAGCGCGACTTGAGAAGCGTGATTCTGGGTTGACCCCACACACACGGCAACTGGTGCAGTGACAGCATACCCCCTCCCCCGCCATACCCCCCATCCCCGCTACTGTATCCACGTGGACTGCCATCTCATTCACCAATGACGCGGGAATAAAAATCAGTCTGCCTGACTCCGCTTGGTAGTGATGGAGGTCGAGGAAGCAGCCTGTCTTTGGATGCTGTATCGTCGCTGCCAAAGGCGAAAAAAGAAAGTGAGAAAATATTGGGTTCATCCTATTTTGCATGATAGGATGACGCATGGCATGTTCTGGACACTCTACCCGAAACTAAGACTACATGAAGATAAGTTTTACAACTATATGAGGATGTCTATGAAGACATTCGACGAGTTACTGACTGAAATAGAACAAGACATCACTTCAACAAGTACCATGATGAGGGACTCTGTTTCACCAGAAGAAAAACTTGTGATTACACTGAGGTGAGTGTTTTTATTAGTTATCAAAGCATACAATTGTTATAATGGCTCTTTCCTAGTAAAAGAAAAATGCATATTCTCCTTGTGTGTGTGTGTGTGTGTGTGTGTGTACCTATGTATGAGTGCGACGGCTTATGTCGAGAATATAAACATAATTGCAACGCTATTAAAGTTATTCCACTCTACCTATGTACTGTAAATCTGTGATCCCTATTAACTTGTAAAAAAAAAATCCACTGCAGTAATTCTATCAAATACACTTAGTAGCTAAATTTTCTCATTACTCGTACACATTCAGATACTCGGATTGTGTATCAGACACAGAGCTTACACCTCCTGGTGAAGGAGTCGGTGTGTGACCATATGAAACCTGTGTTGAAGTGTTGTTGCCACCTGAGGTACTAGGGTATGGTTGTTGGGAATTTGTCTGGTGATGAGGCATTGAACAATACCAAGTTTGCTCTGTCCCAATCAGAAATTTTAGAAAGATCAGAAGTCATGCGTTCTGTGGCTTCCCTGCGTGAAATGTTTACCTCCTGAAGGGATGGACGTCTATGAAAAGACGTGGAAAAGTGCAGGGTGGTATCATCAGCGTAGGAGTGAATAGGACAAGAAGTTTGGTTTATAAGATCATTAATGAATAATAAGAAGAGAGTGGATGACATAACAGCTCCGTCAGAAATGAAGAGACAATATGATAAAAATTCTGTACATAGGTCATTTCATCCAGGAGATAAAATGTTGCTATTTAGGAGGTTTCCTCTGCAAGCAAAATACCAAGGGCCGTTTTAAATAATCAGTAAAGAGAGTGAAGTAAATTATGTTATTGCTATACCTGGTAAGCGGAAAGAGAAGAAATTAGTCCATATAAATCTCCTAAAAGAATATCATCCAAGGAATGATGTAGACTTGGTGTATGTCAAACAAGATCTTAACAGTGCTGAGGAACGGAAAGACCAAGATGACTGATGATTTTATGAGTGGAAAAGAAGTCAAGTTAAAAAGTTCTGATATACTTAATGAACCTTGTATTAAGACCAGTCATTTACTTCAGGAGCAGAGGACGGAGGTGCATGAGCTGCTGAAAGAATTTAGAAAGATTTCTGCAGATGTGCCCAAACCCAGTCCTGTTCTCCTGTATGAGGTTTGGTTGGTTGAAAGTGCTGTTCCTATCAAACAATCGCCCTATCGTGTGTCTCCTGACAAGCGACAGAAATCCAGTTCCTGCTTCATTATGGTCTAGCAGAAACAAGCAACAGTGAGTGGGTCTCTCCATGTATACTTGTGGCCAAACCTGATGGAAGTTTTCGTTTATGCACGACTATCGGAACGTAAATCAGCTCACCGAAGCAGACAGTTTTCCACTACTTAGCATCGACGACATCATAGACTCAGTGGGGAATGCTGCTTATGCCACAAAGCTGGATCTTCTTAAGGGTTATTACCAAATAAATACTCCTTTCAGAGGACTTGCCTTTGTGACTCCTGACGGCCTCTACCAGTAAACTGTCCTTCGCTTTGGGATGCGAAACGCCCCGGCAGTCTTCCAGAGAGGCTAATGTCTTTCAACGTCTATCAGATGCCAAACTTATAGTGAATTTAACCAAGAATGAATTTGGGCATGTGCGTATTACCTTCCTGGGAAGTGGATGGAGGAATTGTTGCACCTGTTGCAGCTAAGCTGGATGCAATCTGTAACCTACCTATACCAAGCAATCGGAAAGCTGTACAACGATTTTTGGGGATGGCTATTATCGACGATTCTGCCTGAACTTCTCGATAGTTGCTGCTCCACTCACAGACCTTGTCAGCCCTCACAAGAAGTTTGTGTTGGTTGCCTACATGTCAGATGACATTTGAGAACATCTGCTCTCTACTGGTTACAACGCCAGTCCTGAGAGCACTTGATTTTCATCGTCCATTCCAAGTACAAGTGGATGCAAGTGACGTTAGTGCTGGTGCTGTACTGTTACAAACTGATGACAATAACATAATGCATCCTATATGTTACATGTCAACAAAGTTCAAATCTTACCCAAAAAAATACAGCACTATAGAAAAAGAAGCTGTCGCCTTACTGATGACCCAAGAAAAGTTTGACATATATCTTGGTAACACTAAATAGAAATTTATAGTGTACAGAGACCATAATCCACTGCAATTTGTCTCACATGAGGAATAAGAACCAGCGTCTGACTAGGTGGTGCTTAATGTTACAATTTTACAGTATGGAAATAAAGCACATAAGAGGTAAAAATGACCTTATTGCGGACGCTTTTGTCACTCGCTCCTGACTAATTAAAACAGTAGTGTTTTAATTTTAAGGATGGGTGTGTGATAGGGAACTACTTTAAGACTTATTGTAAATATAATTATGATTTTCGAGGTACCAGGTAACTGCCCCTAGAGGAAAGTAACAATTAATTCTGGGTAATGACTGTTATTGTGTTTACCGGAGAACTGCTGTGGTGGAATTAGTTTGGTGTTTGTATTTAATATGGGAACTGAAAACTTTGATGTTTACTTGGTACGCGTGACTGTTTTGGCTGGCAGAAGCAGATCGGGACTGGTGGTGATGGTGCAGATTGTGCTCCCCGCACAAAACTTTGATTTCCAAACTATCCTGCTACGGCTTCTATCCTTCTTTCAATAACTATCTCAAGTTTCTTTTCTGACCGTTCTATTGCTCCTATGGTAGAGGGTCACTCTTCTTCTAAATCTATTAACAATGGTGTTCCCAGGGTTCTTTCCTGTTACCCACTCTCTTCCTATTATTCATCAATGATCTTCTAAACCAAACTTCTTGTCCTAGCCACTGCTATGCTGATGATAACACCTTGCACTTTTCAATGTCTTTTCATAGACGTCCAACCTTTCAGGAAGTAAACAGTTCACGCAGGGAAGCCACAAACGCCTGACTTTAGATCTCTAAATTTTTTTTATTGGGGCAGAGCAAACTTAATATTGTCCAGTGCCTCAAAAGCTCAATTCCTCCATCTATCAACTCGACACAACCTTCCAAAAATGTACGCTCTTTTCTCCAATGACACTTGACTGTCCTCCTCTTCTACACTGAACATCCTCGGTGTGTTCTTTACTTAAAATCTAAACTGGAAATTTCACATCTCATCTTTATCTAAAACAGCCTCTATGAACTTAGATGTTCTGAGACGTCTCTGCTAGTTTTTCTCACGCATCCAGCTGCTAACTCTGTACAGGGACGTTATCTGTACAAGTATGGAGTATACTTCACATGTATGGCGGGTTTCACTCATAACGCTCTTCTAGACAGGGTGAAATCAAAAGCTTTTCGTCTCAACTCCACTCCTCACATTGTGTTCAGAATATTCCTCATCGCCGCAGTGTTGCATGTCTTGCTATCTTCCGCTATTTTCATGTTAACTGCTCTTCTGATCTTGCTAACTGCGTACCTCCCTCCTCTCGCGGCCTCGCTACACAAGATTTCTCTCTCTCATCCCTATTCTTTCCACCTCTCTAATGCAAGAGTTAACTAGTATTCTCAATCATTCATCCCTTTCTCTTATAACTCTGGAACTCCCTGCCTGCTTCTGTATTTCCACCTTCCTATAACTTGAACTCCTTCAAGAGGGAAGTTTCAAGTTACTTATCCTTAATTTTTTTGACTACCACATTGGACCCTATTCGGGGACCGGCATATCAGCTGGCTTTTTTTTTAGGGGGGGAACTTTTGTTGCCCTACATGAATAAAAAAAAAAGTGTGGCTACATAAAACATCTTTATTTGCTTCTGAACTTTACTTATATATAAATTCCACACGCTGTTATTTGTCCACAGCTCCTCGATAATGGCATAGTCTCTGTGCCGAAACGTCGGAAATAAAGATGTTTTATGTAGCTATACTGGTGCTTTTATTGCTGGCTCACTTAAGTAGTGAGTTAACTCTCTCTCTCTCTCTCTCTCTCTCTCTCTCTCTCTCTCTCTCTCTCTCTCTCTCTCTCTCTCTCTCTCTCTCTCTCAATGCATTGTCTTCTCATCTATAACTTGTTTTTTTTTTTTTTATGTAGGAGGGTTACGAGCCAAGGTCAACAAAATTATAATAAAGAAAATAAAGGCCCACTGAGGTGCGGGTTCCCGAACAGAGTCAAAAGTGGTCGTCAAAATATGTCTTGAAACTCTTGAAAGAGTTAAAGTCATAGGAAGGAGGAAATAGGTTACAATAGCAGGAAGGGAGTATATAACATCTGATGGAGGATCTATATAAATCAATTTATGATCATCTAAACCACCGTGATTATACCAATAACATCTAAAACTTTGACTTAAGTTTGATTAATTTCCTATCCTACTTGTATTTTAATTCATTTCTTGAATATTATATGTTCGATGAACACAATAATTTACATATATATATATATATATATATATATATATATATATATATATATATATATATATATATATATATATATATATATATATATATATATATATATATATATATATATATATATATATATATATATATATATATATATTCATTTACTTATCATTTAAAATCATTCATAAGTTGTTTGGCCAAACCCCCAGGTATCATTGTATTAACAGAGACTGGCTGCGAGAATCTACTAAATCTTCTCTCCCAGGAAATTACCACACAGCCTAACAACATACCAGAGCTAACAACATACCAACAACAGCCTAACCATACCAGAGCTTAAGGCAAAAAATCGGTCATGATGACTTTATTTACTAAAACGATTTGGAAATCCTCATCAAAGAAATAGAAAAAAAAAATGATTGGTGAAAATGAAGTCGCCGAAATATTTTAATTTCATAAGTCAAACGTAATAAAAATCACAATTATGCAATCTAACACAACAAGACTAGCACAGGATAACGGAATTTTACTATGCTCGACGTCAGTGCCTTCAAATCAAATCGAAGAAGTTTTCATCAGCATCACGACCTACATGAAATGTTACAGTTTAGAAGAACATTACACCAAGCAATGTAATAAGCCGTAGGAATACCAGATCTGCTCTGAATACTCAGAAGGCCGCACATGGAGAACCTGCAAGAGAGAAAGCAAAAAAATGCAACAACTGCGGAAGGACTATCGCATCCTTGCAATGAAATGTCCCTTAAGGAAAGGATAATAGGAGAGAAAAAGAAAGAAATTAATATAGTATCACCGACCACCACCTACAGTGAGGTATTTAAGGACTCATACTTTAATAGCAATCTAAGAAATATATAAGTACATAAAAAGTAAAAGGGTAACATTTAGGGTGAAAATGTTTGTGCTGTGCCCATCTGATGAAGCTTGACAAGGATATTCCTGGAATGTGCATCTGTACTATGGGAAAGATTCATACCAGGTAGGAGATAAGGCTGCCTCACATTTGCCTGTATCAGAAAGAATTCTAGTTTATCTTATGAAAGATCGTTAGGTGAAGGGAGGCATGTGATAAGACAATTGGTATTTCAGTCTCAGATTGTCTACGTATCTAGAGAAAAGAAAGACAGTGCTCACTGGCGTTGTGAGGTACGGAAGAGGGCCTCCCAAAAACCTGAAGGAGATGCAGCTACAAACTCACCAAACAGTGTTTGCAAGAAAGAACAATGTTTTGGTTGAGAACTGGGCTGCCAAAAAAGGTATAGTGGTACTAACAACCAAATACATTGATGCCCTAGAGGAAAAAAGACAAAACTTTCTACGGAAATAAATTAAAATTTTATAACAAGCCAATGCACATTGAGAAATATGCAAGAAAATGAGCAGCGTAAATCTTGCACACCATTTACTTAAACCATATGCATCAGAGAGAGAGAGAGAGAGAGAGAGAGAGAGAGAGAGAGAGAGAGAGAGAGAGAGAGAGAGAGAGAGAGAGAGAGACTGTCAAGGTCCAAGAAAATAAAAATCCTCATGCTTTCAGAATGGTGGTGAATGTCCACATTGCCTACAAGAACTTTAGTGGTCAAAACAGTTTTTTCTTGATTTCATCACTTTCCTAATCAAAGAAATGTTACTTGAGCCCAACTTGGGGGCAGCTGCTCTTGCATCTTGCTGCGAAAAAGAGGGAAAAAAAAATTAAATAAAAAAAAAAAGGAAGCACCTCAAGACTGGAGAGCGTCACATGCCTACCACAGAAACATACCAGTTTGTGGAATTAGAAAACAAAACTAAGAATAAATGGTATCGAATGTGCTATCCAAATTGCAGAGAATGATACTAGATGAACTAGATGATACTGCTCTGGATGTGACGAACTGCCAGGTTTGTGTTCATTAGATCATTATAGTAAGTGGCGTAGCAAAAGTGAAGAAAAAAGTGAGTGAAAAAGTAACGCTAAAGACAATGGGTTGTAAGGCATCAGAGACAGAGACTGGGGTGGTTGCTGGGCCTGCCGGCTTAGGCCACGGCCGGGGCTGGCGTCCGGAAACAAAGGGATGAGGGATGACCTCATTCCCACGTGGTGATAGATAGGGCGGCCAGAGGTTGGGTCAGGCCGGGGACAAAGGCGAGATTGGCCGGGGCCGTCAAGTCCCAAGGGGAAAGGCTCGCCATGGAATGTGGGTGACAAGGGTGTGGTCGCGTATTCCCACACCAGCACAAGAACCCATCCCTGGTAATAAATAGATAGATAAATAAATAAATAAATAAATAAATAAATAAACCCTCTGATTGATGAAGATGTTTTAGGGGAACCCCAGGGGTGATGGAGTACATCCATGCTTATTTCTTGGAATTTTGCGAGGGATCCAGCGAGCCTGCGCCTGCCATACCACACAGTCACCTGTAGTAAGACCCTGTCGTCGCATTTTTGGCAGTTGGGACTTCTGTTGTTTGGACTTTGGCTGTAGATTGGAGGTTAAATCACATCGGCCGGGCAGGGGGTTCCTGCACAGGCAACTCCTCGTCTGCGCATGCGCAGTGCTTCCAGTTTGACGTTGTCATGACGTCGTGCTGCGTCACTGCTTGTGTCCTGCGTTCCCCGAGCCCTGTTTAAGTGAGCAACGTCTTCTCAACAGTTCGTCTGACAGCAACGATGCCTCATCTCTGCCTGCTCCCAAGGCGGCTAAGCAGGGAATAGCTTCTGTTCCCCGTGACGTCCCTTCTGCCACTTCGTCGGTCGCCTCTCCCTCCTCTGCGTCATGCATCTCGCCTCTGCCCTCACAGCCCGCGCCAGTTCCTCCAGCCTTTGCTCCACGGGATGATTACGTAAAGCTCCACTTCCGAGGCTCTCCATCGGTGGAGACCAAGCTACGTTGACTCTCTGAAGTCAACAAGGGCTTCAGTCTGGATCGGAGCCTTCCTGAAGTCAAGATGTCCGCTGTAACGTCTCGGTTCGTCTACATCTCCAGAAGTCGCACGGACATTATTGACAGTGTGACAAAAGGGGAATATCTGTCCTTGTTCCTTGATATGCAGGACTCGCCTCAAAGGTCTCGAAAATTCCCTACCTACCTACTGACTCGTTACCCTGTCTGTGTTGAGCCTTCCTTGGCCATGGTTTTGTCTGGGGTGTACAAAGCGAAGCGTTTCATTCAGGACGGTGAACCCATCAATCGCATCGTCATTACCTGGAGCCTTCCTGAACCCCCGCCGCCTTTTATTACTTTTGACTTTCTTCCCAGCCTCCCGCCATGCGAAGTACGCAGGATGAAGGATGAGCAGCCCTGGTGCTTTAGGTGCTGGGGCCTCGGCCACATCTCGCGCTACTGTTCCCGTCCTGAGAAGTGCGCCTCGTGCTCTGGCCAGCATCACTCCCTCGCCTGCCCTCACCGAACAGCCTCCCTCTACTGGCCCCGCACCACAGGACTCTGAGTCTCACAGGACTCTGAGTCAAGGTGCAGGGATCAGACACAGCTACAGCAGATACCTCGAAGTGGAAATGCCCTCGCTGCCGTCAGCCAGATGTCAACGTCTGGCATGGGTGTTTAAGGCGCCCCGCCTCCTCCGCCGCGCCTTCCACCTCGGCTCCGCCTTCCGCCCCACAGTCTGCTCAGCGCGCGTCCATTCCTCCCCAGGCCTCCTCCCCGCCGGTGACGGACGCTGGTTTGGTGGCTCCTGAGGTTGCCTCACTTAAGGCTGCTGTGGAGTCGATGACGTCTGAATGCTCCTCGTATGCTGTTTTCGACAGAGATGTGTGCCGCGCGCCTGGACCTCCAGTATCATCATACCGATTCCAAAGCCCGGCACGGACAAGTTCAGGCCTATATCACTTACATCCTGCTTTAGTAAGGTGATGGAACGCGTCCTCCTCAATCGGCTGCTGTTTCGGCTTGAGAGCAAGTTATCTCCCATACTCTATGGCTTCCTTCCCCAACGTACTACGTCTCACCCCAACTAGTGTTGTCGCTTTCATAAACCTGAAGAGCGCCTTCGATGTCGCCAACAGGGTGGTCATTCTCGACCAGCTCGTGGACTTCGGAGTTACGGGCAACCTCCTGGGGTGAGTGCGGGAGTACCTGCGTAACAGAGCCTCCCGTGTTTTGTTCAAGGGTGCGAACAGTACAGTTCAGAAGTTCGAGCTTGGTACTCCTCAAGGTGGCGTTCTTAGCTCATTCCTTTTTAATATCTTGATGCACCGTATGCTTTCCTTACTTCCTGACGTCCCTGGCATCACAGTCACCTGTTATGCAGATGACATTTGCATCCACGCGCACACACCAGCAGTCCTATACAGCATTTCCTCCACTTGTTCTCTATCTCGTCCTCTTTGTGTGGCCTCATCATTTCCCCAGAAAAAAGCCGTATTTTTACTCTTCGGAACCCGAGATCCCTCCCAGCCTTTACCGTGGGGCACAGTGTCATCCCTGTGTGCACACGGTATGTCTACCTTGGTGCGCCTGTGAGAATTCTCTCATCCACGCCCGCTCGTCAGCGAGTTCATCCTGTGGTTCGTGATCTCCTGACTCGGCTACAGTTACGCCTGACTCCTCTTCGGTGGCTCCTTAATAACGCTACTGGTGTCTCCATCCCGTGGCCAGGACGATTTACACTGCCTACATTCGATCAGTCGTTGACTATCTCTCCCCTGCGCTTGTGCAGCTGCCCAAATCAACACTGGAGCCTCTGGAAAAATTCCAGAACATAGTCATGAGACTCATCTTAGGCTGTCCCATGTCCACCAGGATAGTCAACATGCTGCATGAGCTTGACCTCTCGCCACTAATTGAAAGGATCCATGCAAATGTCACCTATTTCACCGTCAAGTCCCTCCATTTCCCCCATCTCTCCTGTCACTATTCGCAAGTCATCAGGACCTTCCTTCAGCCTCATCCCCGCCTGCCTCGGCTGCAGCCCGGTGGCCATGCTCTCATCAAAACGGTCTGCTCTCAGCTGCAACGTTTGGACATCAATGTTCCTGTGGCTGACATTTTCCCTCCACCCCCACCCTGGATGCTGCCACTCCCAATGGTCCACTTCACTCCCACCTACAAGGCTCACCCTCCCGTCCTGCAGAAACAACTAGCCCTGGACGCCATAGCATCGGTCTCGGCTACCATCGTCACGCCACACCACCTCTACACGGATGGGTCTGTGCAGGCGGACGGCACAGCAGGGTGTGCAGTTTTCTCTCCTGACGCGGCACCTCCAGTAGAGGGCTGGGTTGGACGTCGGCTGCCGGCTCAGTCCAGCTCCACCTTTTGTGAGTTGCACGGCATCCTAGATGCTGTGAGTCTCCTCTGTGAAAGACGCCTCAACGGTGTTGTCATATGCGACTCCCAGGCAGCCCTTCATGCCCTTTCTTCGCCAAACCCAGTCTGTCGTCATCTGGTTAACAGGATCCTGACGGCCCCGGCCTTGGCTCATGACCGATTGTTGGTCATTAGGTTTCTTTGGATCCCCTCCCATGTCTCGCTAGCTTACAATGACACAGTGGATCGCCTGGCTAAAGCTGCTTCTGGCCTGCCTGCCTGTGACGCTGGCCCTGACCCCTTCCTCCGGTGCCTCAGGACCAGGATCCGAGCAGCCTCCCTACTTTCTACGGCCGACAGGACTGCCGATCAGAGGGCGGCCAGTGTTACTATTCAGCACTAGGATGCCTTTCGTCACCATCGCTTCAAGTATCGACGTCGGGGGCTATGGGTGAGGAGGCATAATGTGGTGTCGGCGAGGCTGCCGCTCGGCTACCGCCCTCTGTGGCAGGTGGCTGGCTTGGGAGACGAGCGTCACTGCACCTCCTGTCCCCTGTGCCACTCTCCAACTCGAATCACGTACGCCACTACTGCCTGGACCTATCCTGCTGTGGGAGACCTGCTCCCGCGCGAACAGCCTCTCCTCGCCGTGTGCCAACACCTGCTGCAAGGCGACCATCTAGACCTCATGTTAGCCCAACACCCACAGTTTGGCGGCTGTTACCAATCAGTCTTTCATTTTACCACCCCTCAACTCTTTATGTCACCTTTTACCTTTAGCATTCCTAGTTTTTCACTGTTGTACTAATCTTTTATTTTGTTGTTTATTTTTTTATTAATTTTTATTTTATTCTATTATGTTTATTTATTTCTTGTTTTCTTTATTTCTCTATTTCTTTGTTTAATTTCCTTGTTTATTATATTTATTTCATTATATAATTTTCTTTCTTTATTGATTTTCCATATTATTATTTTTTTTTTCTGTGGTTACTGTTCTAACCACTTGTTTTGGTTATTGTTATTGTTCTTGTTATTGTTACTAATGTTCTTATTGTTCTACTATTGTTCTTATGTAAACTTCTGTTTTTTTATTGTATGTATAGTCTGACGCCTGCCTTGTGCGCAATAAATTTATCAATCTCTCTCTCTCTCTCTCTCTCTCTCTCTCTCTCTCTCTCTCTCTCTCTCTCTCTCTCTCTCTCTCTCTTATAAAGAACATGTAGTAACTCATCTCTTCTCTTTTTTTCATTTCTTATATTCCTTATTATTTCCTTATCTTTCCTTAATATTATTCATGTTATTCTTGACAACAAAATGAGGTAGCGATGGGATGCTGTGTGTAATCACAGCTTCCTTTTATATTTTGCTTTAGGCAGATGATTATTTATTTATCTTTTTTTTTCTGGTGGTCATTTTTGTGCTTTAGCATCATGAAATTAAACACCAATCCCACAAATGCTCCTAAATCCACGAGATTCACAATTTTAGCCTATTCTGTACTAAACGACGGTTACCGGACCTAGGGCCGAGATCACAGTCGCTTGGTAACGTTCCCAAGCAAGAGCCTTCGCAACCAGATAACAGGCATTACCAACACCTCAATCCGATTTCACAATCGTTGTTTTCGTGGTTTCGGTGATCTCCAACCTGGGAACCATCATAACAAAATGAATACCTCTTATTCGATAATATTGGTATGCCAGATACCCCATATTAGACTAAATGAGTCAATTCATGACAAAAGAACTGACCATGCCAGCACTAAAAGATATTTCTCTCTTCCTCAATGCTCTACACATACATTGTTTACACGGTCGAACGGCTCGTCAAACGCGGTTGTCGAACCTGGTTGTCAAACGGTCCGAAGAGTTGTCAGACAGTCAGACTAATTGTATATCAAACGTCATACATTCTCCACCCGACTCAGGTTAACATCATCGCCTCCCGCCTCCCGTATGCCTCTCGACCAGGACGATTTGATTGCCATTGCCTTAGCGGTTGCACTAAGAAGGAAAAAAAGAAGATTAAAGTGGACGAAGGACTGGCTGCTAAAAAGACATCAAATGTCACACACCAACTTGCTGGCCGAGTTGAAATTAGAGCCAGATGATTGGCGTAATTATTTGCGGATGGACGAAGGAACATACATACATTGATCTCCTGAATCGTGTCACCCCTTTCATTACGTATGAGGACACGTGTATGAGAAAGGCCATAACTCCACATGAAAGACTGAGTGTTACTTTACGTTATTTAGCAAGAGGCAGGTCACTAAATGATATGAAATATTCAGCTATCATTTCCACCAGCGCTTTATCATCAATCATACCAGAAACGTGTGATGCTCTGTACCAGGTTCTGCAAAATGACTACCTAAAGGTAAGAAATACATTATAACATGTTGATTTGCAAGCGTTTATTGCAAACAGTATGACAGCTGATTTGTAGCAAAAAAAAAAAAATCATTTTAAGGTTGGTAAACAAAATCATTTTAAGGTTGGTAAACAAAGTAAAGTTGGGGCCATGTGCTATTAAGGCTGGAAATTTGCAAAATAGTGTTGCATGTCAGAGTCATAGGTGTTGCTACTGTCGTTGGTACTACAGCTATAAACAGAGTTATTCGATGGGATTGGTAGTGGTACTGTATGTTGGGGTGTTGTTGCAATAACTCTACTTGAAGAATTCAGGTTTCCCATCTCTGCCTCAAACAATACATCATTAATTAGCTTTCGAGTTAATGTTGCAGTATGTTGGTCCATTGCATGTATCGTACGTGCAACATAGCTCCCGAAATGATCAATAGCAGAATCAGGTTTTTTTTCATCTAATTTCCTTGCCACGGTATCCAGTATATGATCTGATTTAGATAAACATTTGCGTCGACGTTTAACCTGGTGGGATGTGCAAGGTGTATCATCTCCCTCAAGTCAGTCTGCTTCTGCAATCTGAAAGTAAAGAGAAGTGAATTTACATTAACAGTATATGTAGCTAAATAGGTACATAGGTAGGTAGGAAGATAATGTGTGCGAGTGTCATGGTGAATCCTACACTTGCACAATTTACCATAATAATGGAGAACTACCACAATCCATATAATTATGCATTTTTATTTCTTTCAGTTTCCTACGTCAGTGGGTGAGTGGCAGCTTATTGCACAAGAGTTCGAGTCCAGATGGCACTTCCCAAATTGTCTCGGGGCGGTAGATGGCAAACATGTACGGATCACGCCACCACCAGATTGTGGTTCATATTTCTGGAACTATAAAGGGTAAAACAGCCTTGTGTTATTGGCAGCGGTTAATGCGAACTATGAATTCACCATGGCTGACATTGGGACAAACGGCCGTGTATCAGATGGAGGGGTTATTGAAAACACAATTTGGAAAACGGCTTTCAAATGGGACACTTAATCTTCCAGCAGACGCTCCCCCTGCAAATTCTGATACTAACTTGCCTTACGTCTTTGTAGGTGATGAGGCATTTGCACTGAGAACTGACTTTTTGAAACCATATCCTCAGAAAGATTTGGATGCAGAGAAGAGGGTTTTTAACTATAGACTGTCTAGAGCACGGAGAGTTGTAGAGAACGTGTTTGGTATAATGACTTCTCGATTTAGAGTTTTTCATACAGCAATAAATCTGAAATTATCAAGTATTGAAAAGGTTGTTATGGCATGTGTTGTCCTTCACAATTACTTAAGAAAGACTTGTCCTTCAAAATATTCTCCAGAAGATTGCTACCATAGGGAGGAGATTATAGAGAAAATAATTCGACCAGGGTTATCATTGGATCCTAATTCTGTTGCAGGCTTAGAAAATGCTCAAGGAACACGAAACTATTCACAAATTGCTAAAGAAGTAAGGGTAAAATTTAAGGAATATTTTGCAAATGAAGGTGCAGTACCCTGGCAAAACGACTTCGTGTAAGTAAAATAATAAAGCGTACTGTTTTGTGTAAAGAAATTATACAACTGTGAAAATAAACGTATTGTAGTACTTTGTCATGATAAAGTATTTGTAAAACAATTACACTGAACTACTGTCTGTAAATAAAGTAAAATAAATATACGACTTCGTTGTTACTTACCTCAGCATCCAAGTTATTTAAGTTATTTGTATCGTCCAGATTAGAGCAGCTCTCTCGGGGTAAGTCTTTATCCAAAACAAACATCATCTCCTCAAAAAACCAGAGAGGACGTATATATTTCATCTGGTGATGCCCCAGACTTCTTTGAGTTTTCAATTTTCCTGTATTCTCTCCTGAAAGAGCTACGTAGGCAGTTGATTTTCTTTATCACGCCCTCCCGTGTACAGTCAGGCTCAAGTTCCTTCAATATGTCCTGAAGTGCTGATATCCCCTTACTTCTTGCTATTTTATTGGAATATTCCTTAGATTTCACTTTCCATAAGGCGGGATGATCTTGGTAGGTATGTATGAATTGCAGTAACACCTCCCTCTCGTTCCTCTTTCCACTGTTGTCCTCCATATTTCGGTCCTAGGATACGCGTCCAGTACGTGGTTTGAAGCTAACTGAGGTTTGACGTTCGATGCGCGTTCACACATTACAACGGTTCGTGGACAATGAAGCCACGCCCACGAAAAGTCAGACTCGAACAGACTTTCTTCAAACCGTATAACCAACGTGTTTGACAACCAAATACCCCGTTCACACGTTCGAACATCACTTCAAACTCGTGTCTGTCGAACCGCGTTTGACGAACCGCGTTTGACGAACCGTTCGGGTTTTATGGAAATAGCCCTAGCATAATAGACTAGCATAATTTTGAGATAGTGACTTTATTTCTAAGCAAAAATATGATGCTTCTTTTAATCATGATCTACCCAGTGAAAGGATTAACAATTAAATTAATGAACTGAATTAATCTAAACCTAGCCTATCAGAAGCAAGCCTAGCTCTCTGGTGGAAATTGTAACGTTATTTCAGCATTATCTAATATATCTCTTAGTTGACAAATTTCATACACCCAATGCGTATGTGAGGATTATTACAGCTTTTAACCAAGGAGGCGTGACAGATGAAATACGGGCGACAGTAATAAAGTTTTCATCAACTGTTGAAGTGAGTTCATGCCGCCATTCAAATTCTTAAATTTTATCATATTACTATTATAGCCTACAAAATGTTGTTGTATTAGTAAATAATTTTAATATACAATTAAGGAAGTAATAAAGTACAAAAGGATAAGAACTTGTGACATTTGCAAGAAATAAATGTACTGGTAAGCTCCACTGGGGAGGCCCAGCAGCTCCCAAGCCAGCGTTACCAAAGGTTCCAATTTCTGGAAAGGATCAAAACAAACAACTTAGCGAAAAATGTGTGTGAAATTGGATCTCTTGGTAATGGACATCACCACTCACTGGTAATGATCACAACAGGAAGCGACTATAAAATAGGCCCCTAGTTTATAATGTCACAGCCCCTCCACCCACGAGCTGTCATCTGTTTATTTTTCCACAACTTAGAGGGCTTTTTATTCTCAGCACATTTAGCTTGGTTTGTGAAATCAACCAAATTATAAGAAAATTTAAGACATTAAAAAGATAATTAATTCTTTTAACAGGAGAAAAAAAAAAAAAAAGTCGATGTCAACTAGTCCATTACATTTGGGAAAAACCGCCTATCCCGAGCACTGTAACTTCCTGAAAGTCAGATGAATTGAATTAAATTGAACAGAACTGAGTTTATTACTCAGACTCATAAATAAGTAAAAGGCACAGCTCCTACATTTTCTATTATAATCAAATTATATATTTCCATTATGTAACATACCAATACATAAACCACAACAACATTTTAATAGTGCAACTAGGAAACGTGAAAAGTTACTTAAGGTGTTGGAATTGCTACTCTGCATTAATGACTTAAATTTATCAATGTTTGGTCTAGTCCAATAACACACTGGAATCAAATCACGCCTCGTTTGCCTGGTTATTATATATATATATATATATATATATATATATATATATATATATATATATATATATATATATATATATATATATATATATATATATATATATTTGCAAATAGACTTTGTGCTAACATTCCCCATCAGAGCGAAATAAATGTGCCCTTATACTTTTGTTACCGGTTCTTTATAACCATAAAGGGTTAAGAACTTTAACCACCCACCTCACATGCCATAATTGTTGAACACTGATATAACCTCCTTTAATTAACCAAGATGAAGCCTGCAGTTCAGCAGTATCTAGACGCAGCAAACATTGTTACATAGCACAAGGTAGCTTTTCAGGATTTCTAGTAACATCGCCTTGCAGGCAAATTTAGATAGGATGAACAAATGGACAGACAGATGGTAAATGCAGTTTGATAACAAATGCAAAGTAATTAGCCTAGGTAGAGGAAACTCACACTGTAGGTACGCAATAAACTACGAAGCTCTGGTAGGTTCAGGGTACGAAAAAGTTATAGTTAGCTCTGAACTCCGTCTAAGAAAGCAATGCATAGAGGCCAAAAACAGGGCAAATAGGGTATTAAGATTAATTTTTAGGAGTGTTAAAAACAGAAGACCCGAACTAATATCTAAGTTATATTTGGCGCTGGTCAGAATTCATCTTGACTATGCTGTGCAATTCTGGTCCCCATATTACAGGAAGGATATAGGTCTATTAGAATCAGTACAAAGGAGAATGACTAAAAAGATACAGGGGATGAGGAGTATTCCTTACGAAGCGAGATTGAAGCTGTTAAATTTACATTCTTTAGAGGGACATAGGTTAAGAAGGGATCTGACAGAAATATTAAAATGGCGTAAGGATTATAACAAGGTGGACGTAAGCAAAATTCTAGGATCAGTAACCAGGACAGAACAAGAAATAACGGGTTCAAGCTTGAAAAAAAAAAAAAAAGTTTTAAAAGGAGATAGGAAGAAATTGGTTCTCTAATAGAGTGGTAGATGAATGGAACGGACTCAGAAATCTAGTTGTTAGTGCTGTCATTTCGGAGCTTTAAGAGTAAAGATTAGACGGATTTATATATGGGGATAATGGGTGAAAATAGGTAGGTATATCTCATACAGGGACTGCCACGGGTAGGCCTAATGGCTTCTTGTAGCTTCCCTTATTTCTTATGTTCTTATATCCTTAATGAGTTCGATCCAGATATTAACCATTCTAACCTTTATATCAATATCCAGAGGATATGCCCCAAGTTCCCCATAAACCATAACATGACATGTGTTTCTTTGTATACTCGTACACAGAACATCTTTTAAATATTTCATGTGTAAACTTTCAACTTCCCTTACTGCATTATGACTCCGCACCTCACTGCCTAATAACAGTACTGGTGATACTGTGGATCTACGTAAATTACTCCATTTGAAGGTCAAGATAGATCAAATTTCCAACATTTTCCTATAAGGCTGTAGTACATGATGTTATCCCTGTTTACTTTCTTGTTGATCTTTTCTAAATCTCCGAATAATATTCCAAGGTATTTGTATTCCCCTAGAACTTCCACATTTTCATTTCTATACTTGAATCTATAGTATTTGTCTCCTCTTCCTCTTCCAAACACAACTTTTGTCTTACTCGTATTAACTTCTATATGGTTGCGGCCAGATAACAAGTTTAATTACATGTAACACCTAGCCTACATCAGTCAGTTGTAGATTGAGAGCCATGCACGTCTTATCAAACACGAAAGAAAAGGGCTTCTTACAGAGTCCTCGGACTCTTCCACCTACAAGTTGTAAGGTCCATTATACAGTAGAATGTGGCGCCCTGCGACCATCCATAGTCTCATATTCTATCAAGAAAGCAGAAGGTCCATTATATAGTAGAATGTGGCGCCCTGCGACCATCCATAGTCTCATATTCTATCAAGAAAGCAGTAGAGATAGTACAGAATCAGGCTCTCAGAATGAACCTCTGGGGATCAAAATGGACGAGATCATGCACATTGGAAGCAGAATTATCCATACCCCTCACCTGTGACCCGCATCAATGCCAAAACTGCTACCCACCAACTTAAAATCACAAGATAGAACCCAAACGAAATTATTCAAAATAGATCGCTACAGGCCCTGACGCGCCATCAAAATCTATCTCCCTGATTTGATAAAGTAGCACGGGAGATCACCGGACTTTCTGAAAGTGAACGACGTTTTTCTACATCAACACCGAAGATCCGCCTCACCAAGCTTACTCAGTTCCCTCCTTGGCAACCATCCACAAATCATAGCAAGCCGCTTCAAATTAAATACAAGAAAAGCCAATATACCACATATGTACTTAACTCAAGACAGGAAACGATTCAAGAGGCAGACGATCAAGGCAGCCGTGTACTCTACGGATTGATGGTTCACTTGACTCGATCACTGAAGCAGTAACAGAGGCTTGCACCACCCACCTGCAATTTTCAGGAACCCGAACAACTCCGCCACCATCCAAACCGAACCAGTAGCGATCCAAAAGCTCTGCAACACGCAAACATAGACCCAAGCAACACACGTATACACGCAGATGGGAGGACTACAAATCTTGAGCCAGAAACCACTAAAAGACAATAAAAAGATAGCCACAAGAATTTTCCACTAGCA
>NC_087194.1:6005014-6037514 GCF_035594125.1 Scylla paramamosain
AAGTGGGTGGTGCAGCGAACATGGCATCCAGACGGGAGGGCCTGCACGCAGGAAAGTCCCTGCACACTCTGCACATGTGCGAGTCAGTCTCGCCTCGTGAATGGCCGCCACCTTCTCATCAGCTAACTTAACTTAATCTAACCTAGTTAACCTAACTTTACCTAACGAAATCTAACCTAACTAACCAAACCTAACCTGACTAACCATACCTAACCTAGCCGAATTAATGTGTTATAATAAATAAGAGATCATATCCAGTAATTTGGTACAAGGTAGTTAGGTTACAGGGTAGTTAAAGGTAACGGTTAGGTCAGGTTAGACTAGTTAGGTTAAGGTTAGGTTAGCTAATGAGAAGGTGGCGGCCAATCACGTAGCGAAACTGCTCGCACATGCGCAGAGTGTGCGGGGACTTGACCGCGTGCAGGCCTTCCCATCCACGCCGGACATTTCATACTGTCACATTGGCATTCGATGCTCCGCCGTCCCCTCCATCCTCTCCCTCCCAACGACCTTGGCTTAGGCCTTATAGAGCCTTGTGTCACCGGGAGTTGGAGTGGGATGGGGGAGGTGACAAGGGTGTCTTTGTGGTTTCTTTTTTTCCCGATTTTATTGGAAAGTTTTCAATTAAAATTGGGTACTGACAAAGTTATTGGTATCTTTTGCTTTGATTAAGTTTAAAGTTCAATTTAGTTTTGATTTTGCTGTTATATATATATATATATATATATATATATATATATATATATATATATATATATATATATATATATATATATATATATATATATATATATATATATATATATATATATATATATATATAACTAGATTAGCTGCCACCAGTCATGGTTTCTGCCAAATGGATCTTGACCTTGTTTTATATGGCAGTGTTTCAGCTGGTCTATAAGGCACTGGAAAATTCCATGACGACCAGATTGAGTTTTATTGACGTTAATTTCTAAATAAGAAAGTTTTCTTTTTTTTTTTTTCTTTTCTCCTGATTCACAAAGATACTCGTATTTCTAGAAATTAGGTATGTTTACCTTGGAGTTGTGGGACCTCCTAAACTCGGAACAATGATACCTATTCAATAAATGATAATAAAATTTTAATGAATAAGTTATAACAATTAATTAGTGCCTGTAATTTCTGGTAGAAAACATCCTAATTGTGTAGGTGTTGCATTCAGTTGTGTGTGTGTATCGCTAGTGTTTGAATACTACCTTATCAAGGGCAATTTACCATAATCTGTTTACATCCTAAATTTTGTTTCCACTCCTCTCAAAAAAAAAAAATAAATAAATAAATAAATAAATAAATAAATAAATAAAATAAAATAAATAAATAATAATAATAATAATAATAATAATAATAATAATAATAATAATAATAATAACTAACTGGCAAAGGGAAATTTACATCCTTCTTCTCTCCGTGGGCAACGATGTCAATCAGTCTTTGACAAATAATTAGTATATACAGGCACAAAAATGGTTATTTTCATATGAACAAAGTCTAAACAATCTAGGATTTCGGGACCTGACGAACGTACCTGTGGGCAACAACGTCAATCAGTCTCTGACTCCGAACTGAAATGAACTGAACTGATAGAAAGATGGTGAAGAACAGAGAGTTTGGACAGAAGAAAGAAAAGTTAGGAAAGTTAAAGAAAGTAGGAGATAAAAGTTTGTGGGCAGACCACATTGCTATTTTTAGATTTTGTTTATTTATTTAACTATATTAGTTATAAACACACGAGGTTCTTCGGTGTTATTTTAATCTAGTGTTAGGCATAAACACCTTGCCTAGAAGTATGCGTTTTTTTTTTTTTTTTTTTACCGAAATCTCGCGCACAGCCTTATATAGTGGTGCATAATATCTAAAACAAGTTCCTCCGGTTCTGGTGTGTTATTTTGCAATATCCTTGATATTTTAGACCCCTTCTACATTCACAAATTATTTTTGAATATTTGTGCTAATGGTCCCACGTACTCCCTGATTCTTTCACTGTCTATTAATAATTTTTCGATCTAAATTTTAACAAAGAATTTCTTTTTTCTTTTCAAAATACATATCATCAGTTCTGGCATATTTTTTCTTAACGAACAATGTTTTGTGATTGGGATTTTTTCATGTGATGGGCCCAGAAGAATCCGGGAATATGGTCATTTTCCAATTAGTTGCCTTGTAAATCAAGGAGATATTCATTCGTCTGCGTGCCTTCTTCATCTCCAAATATCAACATATAATTTATAACCACTTGTAGCTTACAATTTCATTTAATTTTCTTGTTCTAAGGTTTACTTGATTGCAAAGTATATGCAAAATTTGACTTACGTAACCAAAAAGTAAATTTTTATATTCATGATCGTTGCTTTAGGCCATAAAAAAAATAAATACTTCACGGGATTATTAATATATATATATATATATATATATATATATATATATATATATATATATATATATATATATATATATATATATATATATATATATATATTTTTTTTTTTTTTTTTTTTTTTTTTATGTAGGAAGGATACTGGCCAAGGGCAACAAAAATCTAATAAAAAAAATGCCCACTGAAATGCCAGTCCCTTAAAAGGGTCAAAGCAGTGGTCAAAAATTGGTGGATAAGTGTCTTGAAACCTCCCTCTTGAAGGAATTCAAGTCATAGGAAGGTGGAAATACAGAAGCAGGCAAGGAGTTCCAGAGTTTACCAGAGAAAGGGATGAATGATTGAGAATACTGGTTAACTCTTGCGTTAGAGAGGTGGACAGAATAGGAGTGAGAGAAAGAAGAAAGTCTTGTGCAGCGAGGCCGCGGAAGGAGGGGAGGCATGCAGTTAGCAAGATCAGAAGAGCAGTTAGCATGAAAATAGCGGTAGAAGACAGCTAGAGATGCAACATTGCGGCGGTGAGAGAGAGGCTGAAGACAGTCAGTTAGAGGAGAGGAGTTGATGAGACGAAAAGCTTTTGATTCCACCCTGTCTAGAACAGCAGTATGAGTGGAACCCCCCCAGACATGTGAAGCATACTCCATACATGGACGGATAAGGCCCTTGTACAGAGTTAGCAGCTGGGGGGGTGAGAAAAACTGGCGGAGACGTCTCAGAACACCTAACTTCATAGAAGCTGTTTTAGCTAGAGATGAGATGTGAAGTTTCCAGTTCAGATTATAAGTAAAGGACAGACCGAGGATGTTCAGTGTAGAAGAGGGGGACAGTTGAGTGTCATTGAAGAAGAGGGGATAGTTGTCTGGAAGATTGTGTCGAGTTGATAGATGGAGGAATTGAGTTTTTGAGGCATTGAACAATACCAAGTTTGCTCTGCCCCAATCAGAAATTTTAGAAAGATCAGAAGTCAGGCGTTCTGTGGCTATATATATATATATATATATATATATATATATATATATATATATATATATATATATATATATATATATATATATATATATATATATATATATATATATATATATATATATATATATATATATATATATATATTTTTTTTTTTTTTTTTTTTTTTTTTTTCTCTTTTTTTTTTTTTTTTTCCTATTTGCAATTTTGTCCCATGACACATACCTTCCCCGCCAACATCACAAGGCTGGTTCACACTCTGTTCCTTTCTCCTAGCTCTTACTTATTAGCTCTCTCTTCAGTTTTAGTTTTTTTTTTTTATTTAGTTCATATACTTAAAAATAAATAATTAAATAAATAAATAAACATAAATAAATAAATAAATAATAATAATAATAATAATAATAATAATAATAATAATAATAATAATATTTTATTTCTTCACCTCTAAAAATTGGCTTTTTTATTTGATTAATAATGGGATCGACTCTCTGGCCTCAGTTTTTTTTAAACGTGGAGTTAGTAGCTACTAATATCAATGTAGCTGATTCTTAGTATGTCTCGTTTTTTTAAACTGTGGTGTTAGTGTCAACTCCTTGGAGACACCACAATTTCCTATAATAATTGTTGGTGTGTCCTATCCCTCCCCAAAAAGAAACATCAGTGATATTCACGATTCACATGCGATTGAAAGTTATGTTAGAAATATGATATCAATGCACTTCTGTGCTAAAGGAAAATAGTATCCGCCATCGTAAGGAAGAAATCAAGGTGTTTACACATGCACGCGTTCGGGTACCTTCACCCATTGTGGTTCTGTTCTTTCGCAGACACATTTCAATAATTTTTGGAGGAATTACAGGGGAGGTAGCATTTCCCTCACTATTACGGCTTACGTCAGTTCAAGTGTGTCTGAGGAAGAATGGAACTAAAACGATCAATAATTATGGTTGGAAATGACTCCAAAATATTGCTACCACATTTTTTCAGATTGATTTTGACATTCTGGTCAGTCAATCTCGTAACCACAAGTACAAGACTCCATAGCATGGGCTTAATAACCTTATTCCAAACTAACTAGAGTAGTTGGCAGCTAAAAAACATTTCTAGTTTAGTTTTGAAATATTTTGAAAACAAGTATTCCTTTGCATATCTAGAACTCCTTGATCTTGTGCATCAAGCTGAGGAGGTTAGGCTTCCTGAGATCGGCAAGATCTTTTCACATGCTTTTCTCAGGAGAGGCTCTCACCTGTCTGTACACTGCAACTATTAAAAATTAGAGAATGTACTAGAAATAGAAAAATTATAAATAGATAAATAAATTACACACACACACACACACACACACACACACACACACACACACACACATATATATATATATATATATATATATATATATATATATATATATATATATATATATATATATATATATATATATATATATATATATATATATATATATATATATATATATATATATTCCTTATTTATTGAAGTTGCAACGTTTCACCTTACGCAGAAGGCATCTTCAGGCTAAAATAATAAATAATTAAATAAAACATTGATTATGTACCAAAACAAAAATACAAAACGTATAAAAAAAATTATAAAAATGGGGTATAGGCAACGCAAAATAAGAGAAAAAAAATGGCTGCAAATAAGTAGTGGATATAAAAAATAAAACACAGGTTATACATACTAGTGTAGAATATAAATAAAGGTATAGTAATGCCAGACAACGAACCTTGTGTGTTCCAACTGAAGGTGTAGTGAGGACTGGGAAGGGACTGTCAGTCCTCACTACTCCTTCAGCTGCAACACACAATGTTCTTTGACATTGGTATACCTTTAGTTCTATTCTACATAAGTATCTTTAAGCTGTGTTTTACTTTATATATGTCGTCATAATCACAAACATAAATGCAGCAGTAATATGCAAACAGAAGGGGACAGGGTGGCCAAGGGTGAGCCCGGCGTTAATACTTATCCTGGCAATCCACTAACTTGCTGCCCAAGTACAACAGGTGGTGACTACATTGCACTCGTTTGCCGTAGGCCCGTCGGACAGTGTGAGAAGCTCTGCAGGAAATTCTGTAACTTCTGTTACCAGTGACATCATGCAACGGCTGCCAAGAAAAATCGTCATTGGAATAATCAGTAAGAAGAAAAATTCAGCACACCGACAGTGCACGTGAAATCCCCCACTCCAGAAACTTTGATATTCCTCCGGAGTATCAAAAATAGTTCTGCACGATTCTGGAGTGAATGATTTTGACCGCATAATTTGCATGGGTGATATCAATATTGTCAGTTGTCTCGGTGGCAACAGTATGCTTTGGATGTGCGACGGTGCGTTTGACACTACACACATTTTGTTCTATCAGCTTTATACCATACACGCCAAAGTCGGCAGCAACTACCTTCCTTGTATTTGCTTTCTTCTTCCTAACAAAACCCAAGTCACATACGAAAGGGTGATTGACATACTTCTCTCGGTTATGCCTAGTCTAATGCTTGAAAAGGTCCTCAAAGATTCTGGAACTTCGGCTATCAACACCTTTAGAAAAAAACTTCCCCTCCGACTCCACCTCCGGCTGTTTTTTTCCGTCTCTGTCACCGGGGGAGGGGGTGGGGGGGGCAAGGTTGTTTCAGTAGTTTCCTCTGTCACGATTAAAAGGCTTCAATTGAAATTAGGTTTTGATTTCTTTTAGTAGTGAAGTTCTTTTGCTTTTAGTAAGTTTAATGTTCAAGTTAGTTTTGATTTAGGTGTTGATAAAAAAAAAAAAAAAAAGATAAGCTGTCACCAGGCACGGTTTCTGCCAGATGATTTTGACCTTGTTTTGTATGGTAGTGTTTTAGCCTGAGGTCTGTAAGGCACTAGAAAATTCCATGACAACCAAATTGAATTTAATAATCTTTCTAAATAACAGTAAATATTTCATATATTTTTTTCTCTCTAAATATACACTGATATATCTAATAATTAACCTCTCTTACCCTGGACTTGTGGCACCCTTCTATTGGAAACAATGTTACCTAATCAGTTCATGATAAATACTTTAAATGAATAGTTTCCTCCATTAATTTAAATGTGCCCAGAGTTCCTTAATTGTGTAGATGTTATATCAGTATGTGTATCATTGTTGTATTACGATTGCATAAAAAGAAAAAAAAATCACCTTATAAGTTCACATCCTAGATTTTGGATTATCCTCCCCACCCCCCTAAAGACCTAAGTAAACTTTGTTGAAAATCCACAAAGTGGATTTTCATCTCTCTAGTACCACAAAAAAAAAAAAAAAAATCACCTAAAATATCACATTTTAAAAATTTTGGTTACCTTCCCTTTAAAAACTAAGAAAGCTATGCTAATTTGGCCTGGGAATTTACATTTTTTCTCTTTTATATCTGTCACGATGATGGTCGGTTAGCGTCTCGCGTAATTAACACACACACACACACACACACACACACACACACACACACATTGTTATGAAGGGTTTCACAATGTCCTGAAATCTTTGTACATGTGTGCGCATCCATGTGGAAGTTTCTAATGGGCATCGCCCGGGACATCACTTTCCAGCGTTTAGTGCACCAGAATGCTTTAGTACAGGGTGGTCCAACTTCTTCGACATCTTGGGCCACTTCAGCACTAAACGGTTATATGGAGGGCCACTAATATATATATATATATATATATATATATATATATATATATATATATATATATATATATATATATATATATATATATATATATATATATATATATATATATATATCCCCTTCCCGGCGGCAGGGCAGATGTATGTATTACCAAAAAGAAAATCGTCTATATTTAGACGCTGTCGACTTTCATTCATAAATCTATATATAGTTTCCCCGCAAGTGGGCATTCCAGACTGACGTCTATATATAGACCCTGTCGCAAAACTGAACAAACATTTGAATCTATATATAGATCTTATTTAAGTTTGGTTGGTTATATGTATATTGATGCATTTATATGAAGGTTTAGAGTCACTCACACTCACTGCAAAGGCAATGTCCAGGACTTGTAACCTGGATGTGTTTTACCCTCCCTCCCTCAACTTTTTTTTTCATTTGTTTTACGTATTGTTTTTGTACTTATTCAGTTTTAGGCAAAGCTGCTACCGTGTGGTATAGTTTGAAGCATGGCACAACACACAGTGTTAGCTGACACACATCACCGCTGTATATGCTTCTTTTCTTCTTTTTGAGTAGAGCACAATACGCACACTGTCTTTGGACTTTTTTTATCACTATTTTCATCATGGGATCCTGTCTCTACAATGAAATGTCTTCCACTGAGTCGTGCTGGACATGGCCCAAGAGAGAGATCACCACTAGGCTTCCTTAGGTGGTAGATGTCACCAGCATATTTTGAGATTATCTCCTCAGTCAACTGGAGCTTGAAGTCAAGGAAGCATTTCCGTCCACCATTTGCTTTGTAAATAACATGGCAGTTAAGTGATGCAATGTCCAGCAATCTGAGAAATATTTTCTTATAATATTTCTTCACACCCTTCCGAGCTAATATTTCTTCACACTCTTCCGAGCTGATGTTTGTACGGAGATTATTTGGTCCATTTTATCTATTCCAGCCATGTGATGTTTCCTGTATTTGATGCACACATCTGGCTTACTTGCTTCCCTGCTACTGTTACCTCTTCCATAGAATCCTCATATACTGTGCTTAGCATGTTCACATATTTCTTATCCCTCCATTTCATGTGTATCATTTTATGCTTGTACTGTACTACAGTTTCACCTTTCTTCAGAATTTTTTATTTAACTTCCGGGGATAGCAGTTTTCTGTTGGATCTCATAGTGCCTACTCCATCTGTTTTATTGTCAAGAAGAATTTCAAACAATTCTGGTGAGGTGTAGAAGTGATCAACTCCCAGAATGTAGCCCTGATTCAGTAGGGACTGCATTAGTATCAAAACTATCTTGATAGGCTTTGTAAGTGTTACCACTTTTTCATCTGACAAGGTTTCTATTTCAAAGTCATATTTTGTTTTCTTTCCTGTGTAGACTAAAAGATCACAAACATAGCCAGTATCAGACTCAGCTAAGATATAACTTTCTATACCGAGTCTAGCTCGTTTTAGTGGAATATATCGCTTCCACTTTAGCCTACCTTTCCAGAGCAGGAGAGACTCATCAATGCTTACATTTTGCTTTGGTACATAAGATGACTTGAATCTTTGTATGAGAATATCCAGGACCTCCTTGAACTTGTATGTAGGGTCACTGTTATCCTCATTGTCAGTGAAATGCAGGAACTTTAGAAGAGCAAATCTGTCTCTTGATATACATTTTCCAAAAAAAAGGAGTAGCAATAACTGATTGGTAGAGTGATATGAATAGATAGATGGCTTTTTTCACAATTCCTTGTAAAAGCAACAATCCAAGGAATGCATACATTTCTCCTTTGTTAGTATCTCTCCATAACAAGTCTGCTTTTTCTTTTTTTTTTTTTTTATGTAGGAAGGACACTGGCCAAGGGCAACAAAAATCCAATAAAAAAAAAAAATGCCCACTGAAATGCCAGTCCCATGAAAGGGTCAAAGCAGTGGTCAAAAATTGATGAATAAGTGTCTTGAAACCCTTCATTTTACCCTTTCTCCTTTTTTCATCACAGACTTTTGCTGCTTACTTACTGGTCTCTGATACAATGTGATTCAGCAATTCATCATAAAAAAAAAGCATGAAATATTTCTAAAGGTGACTGGTCATCTTCCAGGACAAGTTTTACACCACTATCTCCCGTAAAGGGAATAGGCTCTCTGTCAACAGCTGATTAACTTTGCCAGTTATATTGAATATCATCATCAGCGTCTGTTTCTTCTTCAGCATCAGATTGGTCATCTGGCTCAACCTCAGACTCTGATTCTGTATCAGTGTAAATAATGACAGTAGATGAATCAGAATCATCAAAATCATCCAAAAAATCAGCATCTATATCCTCAGCTACCAAAGCCGTAACATCTTCCGGCTTAAGAGGTCTCTTTCTCCTGACATGATAGACTAATAATAAGGGAAAATAGAAAAAAAAGGCAAAAACTCTCAGTGTTAGCAGATGTGAGTAGTACATCCAACATTGACAAAGCACAAGCGGTGACTGTCCTTGAGAGTTGAGAGGCAATGTCGGCAAGTGTCAGGGGATTTAAGATGCCAAATACCGATTTATTTTATCAATTTTGGTAGTAGTAAGGAATCGTCTACATATAGACCATGCTACAATCTAGTGTGGTCAAATGAGAGCAAACGTCTATATATAGACGCGCCGACAAAAAGTCCCAATTTCGAAACGACTATATATAGATCCTCCGCCGGGAAGGGAATATATATATATATATATATATATATATATATATATATATATATATATATATATATATATATATATATATATATATATATATATATATATATATATATATATATATAATCGTAGTTCATATACAGACACAGAAATTCCATCTGTGTTTTTCGTGTACAAAATAAATTTATAAATCAAGCAGTTGTGGACCATAGAGAATCAACTGGCGGGCCACTTGTGGCCCTTGGGCCCATAGTTGGAACATCCTGCCTTAGTACATCGCTGCGATGGATTCACTAACAGGTATATTAAACTCGCGCAGCGACTCGCCACTAAAAATAAGATGTATAGAGGTATTTGAGAACAGTAATAATATGCAGGTTGTGTAAATGGGAGACACTGTAGTGCACTGTATGTGATTATATCAGCTGGTTTCTACTTTTGTATTGTATTTTCTTTTCCTACAGCATTCACTATAGTGAATGAATCATTCGTCACTGGTTCATGCAATTTTACTACTTGAATATTTCTCAGTAAGTTTTTATATATATCTATCTACCATATATATATATATATATATATATATATATATATATATATATATATATATATATATATATATATATATATATATATATATATATATATATATATATACACACACACACACACACACACACACACACACACACACTATTTCGATGGAATTCAAAAGAGTTTACTTTCAGAAAAGTCGATTGGTGAGGCTCCAATCAACAATGAGTAGAATTTCTCGAGTGAACGTTGCATTAGTTGCAGTTTTAATCTTGGTGGTAGTCACAATGATGGTAGAAGGACAGCTTGCTGGTAACTGCAAACCAGGACCCCTTCGAAGGAGAGGAGTCTGTATTCCTACGAGAAAAGGTAAGAACATAAACATGTAACGGGGAAGAAAAATGGGTTAAGATTAAGGATTTGTCAGTGGATGACTACGAATATATGATTACGTGTGTAATTACCTTTCAGACTGAAATGCTGAACGTTATGCATTCCAGCTTACATATAACACATTTGCATAATTTATAAAAGCCTAGGAGGCGCAGAAGACCTTACGAAGTTCAAGTATAACGCCATGAAATATGAGAGCTTGAGAGTTAGTGCTTGTGTTCTACGTATTTGGTGGATCGAGGCAATGTTTCCACGTGGACAGTAGTGAAGTTTCAGTTCTATCAACCTTGCGTTTTCCAGGACGCCTTGGCTGAGAATGAAGTTGGTAGTTGTACATAAAACCATAACAATATTTGATTTTTTACGTACTATATGCTAAAAATCTGCGGTTGTAAGTATACATCTAGGTTATAATGATTATTTGTCTTGATTAGACAGACCTACTCAGTAATAGCCCAAGAAACCAAGTCATCTTACTTAAGTTTTAATTCCTCTTGATTGAGTTAAGGAGGTGGTGGAAAGACACTGGCTAGTATCATCTGTTTACTTTAGTAGTTGGTTGGAGTCCTGTGCATGTTGAGTGGGTGGACCTTCGTGTGTGTGGTTAATCTTACGCGAGTTGTTTGAGGCTTATATACCGGTGGTTCCAATATCATCTAGTACCCAGGATTATGTTTATTTCATCTATATTTTTCTGATGCTGATGATACCACTCTGCACTTTTCCACGTCTTTTCACAGACGTCCAACACTTCAGGAAATAAACAGTTCACGCAGGGAAGCCACAGAACGCCTGACTTCTGATCTCTCTAAAATTTCTGATTGGGGTGGAGCAGACTTGGTATTGTTCAATGCCTCAAAAACTCAATTCCTCCATCTATCAACTCGACACAACCTTCCAGACAACTATCCTCTCTTCTTCAATGACACTCAACTGTACCCAGCTTCTATACTGAGCATCCTCGGTCTGTCCTTTTCTTATAATCTAAACAGGAAACTTCACATCTTATCTCTAGCTAAAACAGCTTCTATGAAGTTAGGTGTTCTGAGACGTGTCCGCCAGTTTTTCTCAACCCCCTGCTGCTAACTCAGTATAAGGGCCTTATCCATCCATGTATGGAGTATACTTCACATGCCTGTGGGGAGGGGGGGTTCAACTCATACCACAACTTTATTTAGACAGGGTGAAATCAAAAGTTTTTCGTCTCATCAACTCCTTTCCTCTAACTCACTGTCTTCAGCCTCTTTCTCATCATCGCAGTGTTGCACCTCTAGCAATCTTTTGCCGTTATTTTGATGCTAACTGGTCTTCTGATCTTACTAACTGCATGCCTCCCCTCCTCCAGCGGCCTCGCTGCGCAAGATTTTCTTTGTCTTACTCCTGTTCTGTCCACCTCTCTAATGCAAGAGTTAACCAGTATTCTCAATCATTCATCCCTTTTTCTGGTAAATTCTGGAACTCCGTACCTGTTTCTGTATTTCCACCTTCCTATGACTTGAACTCCTTCAAGAGGGATGTTTCAAGACACATCCTTCAATTTTTTATTTCCGCTTCGGACCCTATTCGGGGACCGGCATCTCAGGGGGATTTTTAAATTCTTTAATAGAGTGTTATTGGCCTTAGTCTTCCTCCTACCTACACACACATACACACACACAAATATATATATATATATATATATATATATATATATATATATATATATATATATATATATATATATATATATATATATATATATATATATATATATTGGACAGGAGGGTTAGAGAATGTAATACAGTGACGATACGTTTGCTGTAAGACCGGTGTATGAAAAATATTTTGGTAAAAAGTAAAACCGAAATATTGTATCATATGCTTTCCCGCTCGGAGCATGTGGCGCGCCATTCTCGGTCTCTCCTATGTGCAGTAATAAGCTGTCTATTCATCGCCTGTTTCACTACTCTGTTACATAGTGTAATGACTGCAGTAACCTAACAGCCGGAGCTCTGCTTAGATAAATATGGCGCAAACTGGCAGATAAGCTACACATATCGCAGGGAGGTATTTTTTACATCATTATGAAACTAGCACTTCTGATGATATTCTGCGTGCACTGCACCTATACATCATGAATAGCTTAAAAGTGAAAGTGGGCGGACTTGATCATCAAAAGTTTGCAAAACATATTGTTTATTAACATTATGATTTTAATGAAAATCAAATATAGCGTAACCTCACCAGACTGCAAGGAAGCAATACATCTCAACAACCAATGCAAATAAATATGGTGAAGAGCATAAATAACATAACTAATAACACACCATGTATACTTTTTATCTTGTTTATAAATTAGAAAAGTACTGACTGTATAAAACATATTAGGCTATGTGGCACATTGTTTCAAGTTTATATGTTGTATTGTATCCATACTAACTAATTACTCTACTTATAATGAACCGTATCCCATCACAGATACACCTGCTTCATCAGCATCCAACAGGCAACCTCCAGCGCGTCCTTCAAATCGTCCGCACCCTCCAAGTTCAATCTCTGACTCGTGTCGAAGGGTCTGCTCCCTCCTTTATCAGCCGGTGTGCGATACCAATGGGGTGTCGTACGGCAACATGTGTGAATTTGAAGCCAGTCGTTGCAGAAATCCCTCTCTTAAAATAAGAGTGCATGGTTCCTGTTAACTGTTAATGGTTAAAGGATCAAATCAAATGACCGTTCCAATCCCTCAAACTACCGTCCTATTGCTTTAATTTCCTGCCTATCTAAAGTTTTTGAATCTATCCTCAACAGGAAGATTCTTAAACATTTATCACTTCACAACCTTCTATCTGATCGCCAGTATGGGTTCCGTCAAGGCCGCTCTACTGTGATCTTCTGGCTTTCCTTACTGAGTCTTGGTCATCCTCTTTAAAAGATTTTGGTGAAACTTTTGCTGTTGCCTTGGACATATCAAAAGCCTTTGATAGAGTCTGGCACAGAGCTTTGATTTCCAAACTAACTTCCTATGGCTTCTATCCTTCTCTCTGTAACTTCATCTCAAGTTTCCTTTCTGACCGTTCTATTGCTGCTGTGGTAGACGGTCACTGTTCTCCTAAATCTATTAACAGTGGTGTTCCTCAGGGTTCTGTCCTGTCACCCACTCTCTTCTTATTATTGTGTTCCTCAGGGTTCTGTCCTGTCACCCACTCTCTTCTTATTATTCATTAATGATCTTCTAAGCCAAACTTCTTGTCCTATCCACTTCTACGCTGATGATACCACCCTGCACTTTTCCACGTCTTTTCATAGACGTCCAACCCTACAGGAGGTAAACATTTCACGCAGGGAAGCCACAGAACGCTTGACTTCTGATCTTTCTAAAATTTCTGATTGGGGCAGAGCAAACTTGGTATTGTTCAATGCCTCAAAAACTCAATTCCTCCATCTATCAACTCGACACAACCTTCCAGACAACTATCCCCTCTTCTTCAATGACACTCAACTGTCCCCCTTTTATACACTGAACATCCTCGGTCTGTCCTTTACTTATAATCTGAACTGGAAAGTTCACATCTCATCTCTAGCTAAAACAGCTTCTATGAAGGTAGGTGTTCTGAGACGTCTCCGCCAGTTTTTCTCACCCCGCAGCTGCTAACTCTGTACAAGGGTCTTATCCGTCCATGTATGGAGTATGCTTCACATGTTTGGGGGGGTTCCACTCATACTGCTCTTCTAGACAGGGTGGAATCAAAAGCTTTTTGTCTCATCAACTTCTCTCCTCTAACTGACTGTCTTCAGCGTCTCTCTCACCGCTGAAATGTTGCATCTCTAGCTGTCTTCTATCGCTATTTTCATGCTAACTGCTCTTCTGATCTTGCTAACTGCATGCGTCCCCTCCTCCCGCGGCCTCGCTGCACAAGACTTTCTTCTTTCTCTCACCCCTATTCTGTCCACCTCTCTAACGCAAGAGTTGACCAGTATTCTCAATCATTCATCCCTTTCTCTGGTAAACTTTAGAACTCCCTGCCTGCTTCTGTATTTCCACATTCCTATAACTTGAATTCCTTCAAGAGAGAAGTTTCAGTACACTTACCCTTCAGTTTTTTTACTACCGCTTTGGACCCTTTCATGGCATTTCAGCGGGCATTTTTATTTTTTTTTTATTGGATTTGTGTTGCCCTTGGCCAGTGTCGCTCCTACATAAAAATAAATAGATAAATAAATAAAATAAAAAAAACCTGCTCAACCCTACGACATTTCGCCAACATGGAATATTCTCTCTCTCTCTCTCTCTCTCTCTCTCTCTCTCTCTCTCTCTCTCTCTCTCTCTCTCTCTCTCTCTCTCTCTCTCTCTCTCTCTCTCTCTCTCTCTCTCTCTCATATCTTCCACTATAAGGGTAGCAGTTCTTGCCAGTTGGCAGAATAGGTGGGAAGCTTTAGTAATGGGGGAGATAACATCTTTTGCTGTTCGTTCATGAACATACACATGGTTACCTCCTGTCCCAAGAAACACAACCATTGTGTGGTGACTGATTAGTCCACCTTATAGTGCTGGTAAGAACAGTTGTGGCAGTGTCTCAGTCTGGTGAACGTGCGTGAGAGATACCTCTTATGTTGTCGCGGTGAAAATAGGACTTTTCACATCTTCCTGATACTTGGAGAGAGGGCTTTCGCCAGAATACAAGGTCCTCATGTTTGTAGACAAAGCTAGTCTTCTGAATAAATTGTAGCTTCCCTTTTAATTATTATTATTATTATTCTAATTATTTTATCAGCAATATAGTATTACACAGAACTTCCATCATGGATCAATGAGAACATGGAGGTAAGTGAGGAAAACACATAACGAACAACGCTGGCCCCGGGGGTCTGGGTCAGTGTGGTCAGTGTCTATGGTACGAAACGGACAGAAGTGCTGTTCTGGGTCAGTGGGGTCAGTATTCCCTCACTTGAAATTAATACATTCAGATAACAACCCTTCTAATTTGTAGCACTTAACATTTCGCTGATTAATCGCATTTCCTTTTATATGCTCGATTTTTTTTTTTTTTCTTTATTGTGTGATTTTTAAATGTTTTCAATATCAATTTGTTTCCAAATATGAATATTTTAATCTGCCGCAGCGTTATATGACGCCTTAACTTAAATCTCTCTCTCTCTCTCTCTCTCTCTCTCTCTCTCTCTCTCTCTCTCTCTCTCTCTCTCTCTCTGTGTGTGTGTGTGTGTGTGTGTTCTCTCTCTCCCTAATGCAAACCATATGTCCAAATGAGTAATGTGTAAATGACAGGAATATAAATAAATGAATAAATAAATAAGTATCGAATTTAACTAAGTAAATTATTGATGTTTCTAGAAGACTAATAAGCTAACACAAGATAATACCAGCATTCTACTTGATAATATGTCGATTTGGAAACCAACTAACATTTGTAAAGAATCTCCGTAGAAATAAAATAGGGAATTATTTATCTTTTTTTCTACTTTATGAACATTTATCGAGAGAATATTTTGAGCACTCGGTTCAGGTTACTAATGTTCATGTTTATCTTATGTGTGTGGCATACCTAGAACCAAAAGAACCAAGTACTCCAAGCTGTGCACAGGCCTGACAACCTGTTAGGCTATTCAATGGCAGAACAATGGGTGCAAATTCTGGGAGGCACAGGTACACATGGGGTGCACCATAGTATTATATGTAATTATATATATATATATATATATATATATATATATATATATATATATATATATATATATATATATATATATATATATATATATATATATATATATTCATGAGATGTATACAGACAGAAGCAGTAGTATTAAAAAAGTAATATTAATAACTATGGATAATAATTAAGATGTACATTTGTTGTACATATTTTACTGCAAACATACTCAAGGTTTATCAATGGTGAGTTTGGTAATAAATAAGATGTACATTTGTTGTACATATTTCACTACAAACATACTCAAGGTTTATCAATGGTGAGTTTGGTAAACTAGTGAGTGTCACCAAACATGTCCCCTTCTCACACATAGGAGCAATAGCAAATATATCTACAGTGTCATATTATATACATAAAGATGCAATAAGCTTATATATTTTTCTACACAGTTCCTTCTAAGTAGTAACACAGGTAAAACAACTGTATTCATGAACAAAATTATTTAAGTTGATTTTCTAGTGAATTGGCATTTAGATTTATTTGGCCATCTCGAGGTTTCCAAAAAAGTACATCATTGATCGGAAGCGTATTAATGTAGACGACAGTAAATATGAAGACAACATGTCTGTGCCAATTAAAGCTCCAAATTACATAGATTAACTTCCTAGTATACGGAACAACAATTTTAATTGAAAATAGGCAACTCGAGTGTCTTGGCGAGAGTAGTGCTGCATATCTAACCAAACCAAGCATCTGACTGGCCTGCCTTAGTTGAAGTTAACAAACACATAGTTGGACAGCCAGTTAATTCCTGTTGCAGTGTCCATGTCACTACTCCATGAACCTGTGGCTTCTTGTATTCCTCTCCCGTTACACCAGAGCAGTCCTGAGAGATGTTTGTTTTGGTGTTCTATTACTTTGTTGTGTCTCTCGCTTTCTGAGAGATGGTAAAATCCTCACAAAAATAACTATATCCATATATCACGATCTTACTGAGTATGTGATGTCGTACTATATGGTAGTCTTAATTTTTATCCTTTTCATTGTCCAAATCAATAGACTTGTAATATGACGCATTTAAAATATGGATAACATTATTACTAAATAATCACGAAAAATATTTGTTTTGACCAACATCTCTCAAAATTAGTCACACAAGATATTTAAAAATCGATACCGAATTTCGAAAGTATCATAGTGATCAATGTTCTACGCATCTACGTGCACATGGGATTTATAATAACAATATTTCAGCTCATGTCACATGTCGTGCAAGAGCGACATTTGGCGGATTAGTTGCGAAAATTCCCCATTTTCATAGTAACGAAATAAGATAAAACTATTAACGCTTTCTGTAAAAAAAAAATAATTAACTGAAGTGGTAGTTCCACCACTGCTTGCGTTATTTCAAGATTCCTCGTCAAAAGTCAAAACAACTGTGTAGGAGTATGATTACAGCACTAGATTGTTCAGAAGCTTCCAAAAAAGAAATAAGTCGTTTCTTTTGCGATGATGTTCAGTAAAGGCCTTGTTTGTAGATACTAGTCTTTGAGATGGTCCTCAATAACGGTGTGTTCAGCAGCTGCATGGATAGGTGTTCATGCGCCAGCTGTGTGGAGTGCTGAGAGGAAACGCGTCAGTGAGGCTTTTGATTCGCTAGTGCCACCAGTCAGCGGCCGCTTTGCTTGAGGATCATATTTACATTATTTATTTTCTTCATTTTATCTTATTTAATTTTCTTTTCTTATTTTTTTTTTTTTCCATGTACCTGATGTGTTCATACCCATGGGCCATGATTTGTATTTCTAGGATCTCTTTGGTTGAACTTGTTGAGAATTTAATGATTCGTATTATTATTACTTTTTTTTTCCATTTTATTTTATTTTATTTTATCTATTTTATTTTTGTTTTTCATGTAACTGATGTGTTCATACTCATGGGCTACCCTGTCTTTTATTTCTAGACTCATCGACTGACCATGGTGAAAATTTAATGCTACGTATATTGCAAAAGCCTCACAAAAAACATTCAAAAGGCACGTTTTTGGTTTTGATTTCGCTTATAGGGTACTTTGCATGCATTTTAGCCCCTAAGGGGAGGCTGAGGGGCGAAATCAGGGCACACTGATCCCACTCATACAGTAATATATTGGGTCAGTGATTATAAAGGACCAGTGGGATGCTTATAATAAAGTGCGTGGTTTAGGCTATACCCATTTTGTGGTGAACTACTCTGAACAACCAGGATTTAGAGTTCACAATAAAAACTTAACAAGAACACCTCATGGTAACATAACAACAGCTGTTAAAAACACACTTCCTCATAAAATCTAACAACTTCATTTCCGACCTACTAGCAATAGAAATAAACACAATCATTGGTCCTATAATGATCTCCACAATCTATCAACAAATCACTCGAAGAAATAGATTAAGGATCAATGGTACCAAATAATATACAATGCAAAAAAAGACAACATTCCTACAACAACACATAGAACACTCCCTAACACTCCACACAGACACTGATAACAATTTAATGCACTCAGAAACAATTATTTAAGAAATGGATGGACAGCAGCACACTATAACAGATTCAAACAAGTAAAACAAGAATTACAAAAAACACTAATAATTGACTCCAACAGACACTGGGAGAAACCCTTTTCACAATTTTCTGCATCATACAGATACCCACCAGATTTCTGGAGGAAACTCTCACACCTTTCAGGCAAAAACATGCCTAAATCACACTACTTATTAATCAATAACAACACAAAACATTACACCTCCCGAGACCAAGAAAGACTACACAAAGAAATTTGAAGCATTATATACGAAGACAATGTAAATGATTAAGACGAAACAGAACACAGAACATAACCACACAACAACTTCGACATAACTCGCCTCAACTCTGACCCCTTACTCACCACAACAATCACTCAAGAAGTAAAAAAAAAAAAAAAAAAAAACATAATAGAATACTCAAGAAAATCATGCACACGCCAAAGTGGAATTAACAAAACCATCCTAAAACACATTCCAAACATTGCATTCAGAGAATTCACAAACATCATGAAAACCTCTCTATCAGTAGGATATTTATCATACCTCTGGAAAAAAGGAGCAATGAATGTGATCCCGAAAGCCAATAAATCCCCAACAAAGCCAGAAAACTATAGACCAATATCCTTATTAGAAGTAACTGGCAAAATAAAAAAAAAAAAAAAACCCTAATTACAGAATCAGAATACACCTAGAAATCAATAACTTACATAACGAAAATCAATTTGGAAACGGAACCACACAAGCCTTAGCCTTAAGAAGCGAAACAATGGCACAAAATAAAGCAGACCGGAGACAGTGCAGTATAGTTTTCAGAGATATCACAAAAGCTTTTGACAAAGTCTGGCATCTCGCTCTAAAATACAAAATTTTGCAATTAAATTTCCCCACAATAATAGAAAAAAATATTTACGATTTCCTCGAAGATAGAGAGGCACGAATCAAAATTCGACACTGTTCAAAAGAACCATTTCATTTCAACCATAGAGAGGCACGAATCAAAATTCAACAATATTTAGGAGAACCAATTAATTTCAACAACCTAATACCACAAGGAAGTGTCTTATCTCCTACACTTTATACTATTTATACAGGAGATATCGTCCCTCCCAATATAGGCCACAATTTAATGTACGATGATATATCACAAATAATGAATTACCCAGGGAAATAAAAAAAAAAAAAAAACATGCTGAAAGCCAGAACAATTAGAACAATACTGTATCATAAATGTTATGTCTAATGTGGCGCTTTGTTATGCTCTTTCCTCCGTGCTCTTTTCGTACGTATGCTGGTTGATGACGTGGTGTCTGCCTTCCCGGGAGCAACGTTGTCACTCCTTGGCATTTTTGACTAGATCTTGGCTTTTGGGTTAAGACCTTGGCGTTTTTTTTTTTTTTTTGTTTTGTTTTTTTTCTTGAAAACAGGCCAACTAGGCTTTTTTGAGAAATTATCTCCTATTCGGCTAATCCCTTCCCTCCTGTCCGGTCCTTATCCCCCCACCCAGATATAACAGTCAAATACAATCCTTCGACACGTATATGTTTGAATCTCTCTCTCTCTCTCTCTCTCTCTCTCTCTCTCTCTCTCTCTCTCTCTCTCTCTCTCTCTCGTAGTGAGTTGTTTTTCCTCACACACACACACTTTTTAGGTAAGAAAAAAAAAATCACTTCCATCATGCAAAAAATAAAGGACCCATAAAAGGTCAACATGGGCTGGCGCGACGCGGTTAGATCAAGAACAGTACGTGTAGCATACGAGTCACGTTGTTCAAAAGTGGAAAGTTGCCTTTTTTCCACATGTAAAAAAGTAGCTAATATAAGTACTACGTGCTAACGGATTTGATTGTGAGATTCGTTTTGCTTTTTTAGAACAAAAAAGAAAAAAAATCATAAATTTGTTCTGGTGCTTAAAACGTCTGCCGTGCATCTTGGCTGAAATTACTTGATCAAAATATACGTACGCCAAATGCATATAAGCATACGTACGCCAAATGCATTAAGCATCACCATCTCCCGCCCTCCGGTCCTCGGAGCCCAGACTCAGTCAGACTCAGTGTCTCAGTGATACCCAATCACCTCTCCTCATTGGCATCGCATTTCTAGTTTGCGATTTCCGTTGAGGTATTGAGTAACCTAGAAGAACAATTAATCCGGATTATAGCTGAGTGATGACATAATGAGTGATAATAGTGACTGTGAAATTGCAGCTAGTGGTAGTGGGGTCAGTACACCACCCAAAAAAAAAAGTCGAGGGTGTGGTACCAACAAGCCTTCCGAGAGGAATGACTGAGCGATGTGGAATTTAAAGACTGGCTTAAAGCTGACCCTAATGATAAACACATTGCAATTTGCACTGTGTGCGACACTTAACTGAAAAACTGCAGCAGGTTGAAGCTGATGTCTCAAGTCTTCCACCAAACATGTGAAGAATCTACATGAAAAGTGTCAGGGTTATTGATAAATTTTTCAAGAAAAAAGCAGAGAAAGATCTTCAGAGTGATGTAAGTAGAGCTGAACTGTTGCTCTCTGCATTCATGGCAGAGCATGGGACACCATTCAAACAAGCAGACCACTTGATAGAATTAGTAAAGAACATGTGTCCAGATAGTGAAATAGCACAGAATATGACTGAAATTTTTCAGTCATGAGAGATGGCATTGCTCTTAAAGAACACGAGGAAATTGCTAAAATATACAGGGAAAATGTATTTTCTCTACTCATTGACGAGAGCACAGACATACCTGTATCCCAAATCTTGGCAGTAATGGTGAGATATTTTTATCATAAGTGTAAAGTGACTGACGCATTACTTGATATTGTACAAGTAGATGGTTCCAGTGGCGAAGGACTTTATAGATGTTAAGGAGCTGCTTTCGAGCAAAGGTATACCTCTCCAAAATATCACAGGATTTGCCTGTGATAATTGTTCAATTATGCTTGGCACAAACAATGGATTCCAAGCTTTCCTAAGAAAAGAAGTGCCTTTAGTGTTTATATTAGGATGTACATGTCACTCCTTCGCTCTGTGTGCAAGCCATGCTTTTTCTCAGCTGCCTTCATTCTTGGAACAGTTTTTGAGAGACTTTTGTCATTATTTCTCTCGAAGCAGCAAGCGTCAGCAACAATTTCAGCTAATTCAAGATGTTGTACAGAGTCCGAAATATCGAATGTTAAAGCTGTCACAGACGCGGTGGTTGTCTAGAGGACAAGTTATCTCAAGAATATTAGAACAATGGGATGCTCTCACACTATTTTTTTGCAGCTGAAATGAAAACAGACTCTGTGAAATTCGACGGAAATTCTGGTCAGTTGTGGAACAAAGTATATGCTTCTCTTCTTGAATTACACAATTGGCAAAGTAGACAAGATGAACCAAGAATTTCAGTCTGAATATCTTAGACTGGGAACTCTATATGCTACAATTGCTGATGAGTACAGAGGCATATTAGCAATGTTCATTAAAAGAGAAGTGGTTCTATCAGAAAAGTTTTCAGAGATTGATCCCTGTGACAACTCACTGCACAAGAAGCTAGAAGACATACATTTGGGTGGCTGATGCCAGGCACAATTAATGAAAGAACCAGTACCAGACAATTAAGCAAGAAAAAGGTTCTTCTTGGATTGTCAAAAGTTCCTTGTTGAGCTATGCACGCAGACCTAGAGCAATTGGTGCAACACCCTACTCGTATTCCTGACCGTCTTGGAGATACGCCCAACATTCTTGACCTTTTCCTGACCTCTAATCCTTCTGCTTATGCTGTCACCCTTTCTTCTCCGTTGGGCTCCTCCGATCACAATCTCATATCTTTATCTTGTCCTATCACTCCAATCCCTCCTCAGGATCTCTCTAACCGAAGGTGCCTCTGGCGTTTTGCCTCTGCTAATTGGGGGGACCTGAGGAGGTATTTTGCTGATTTTCCTTGGAATGACTACTGCTTCCGTGTCAGAGACCCGTCTTTGTGTGCTGAGCGCATAACAGAGGTGATAGTGTCTGGCATGGAGGCGTACATTCCTCACTCTTTTTCTCGTCCTAAACCTTCTAAACCTTGGTTTAACACAGCTTGTTCTCGTGCTATACATGATAGAGAGGTGGCCCACAAAAGGTACTTAAGCCTTCCATCACCAGAATCTCATGCACTTTATATTTCTGCCCGGAACCATGCCAAGTCTGTTCTCCAACTAGCCAAAAACTCCTTCATTAACAGAAAATGTCAAAACCTTTCAAGATCTAACTCCCCTCGTGATTTCTGGCATCTAGCCAAAAATATCTCCAATAACTTTGCTGCTTCTTCTTTCCCTCCTCTACTTCAACCAGATGGCACCACTGCTATCACATCTATTTCTAAAGCTGAACTCTTTGCTCAAACCTTTGCTAAAAACTCTACCTTGGACGATTCTGGGCTTGTTCCTCCCTCTCCTCCACCCTCTGACTACTTCATGCCGCGTATTAAAATTCTTCGCAATGATGTTTTCCATGCCCTCGCTGGCCTAAACCCTCGGAAAGCTTATGGACCTGATGGGGTCCCTCCTATTGTTCTCCGAAACTGTACCTCCGTGCTTGCACCTTGCCTAGTCAAACTCTTTCAGCTCTGTCTGTCAACATCTACCTTTCCTTCTTGCTGGAAGTTTGCCTACATTCAACCTGTTCCTAAAAAGGGTGACCGCTCTAATCCCTCAAACTACCGTCCTATTGCTTTAATTTCCTGCTTATCTAAAGTTTTTGAATCTATCCTCAACAGGAAGATTCTTAAACATCTATCACTTCACAACCTTCTATCTGATCGCCAGTATGGGTTCCGTCAAGGCCGCTCTACTGGTGAACTTCTGGTTTTCCTTACTGAGTCTTGGTCATCCTCTTTTAGAGACTTTGGTGAAACTTTTGCTGTTGCCTTGGACATATCAAAAGCCTTTGATATAGTCTGGCACAAAGCTTTGATTTCCAAACTACCCTCCTACGGTTTCTATCCTTCTCTCTGCAACTTCATCTCAAGTTTCCTTTCTGACCGTTCTATTGCTGCTGTGGTAGACGGTCACTGTTCTTCTCCTAAATCTATTAACAGTGGTGTTCCTCAGGGTTCTGTCCTGTCACCCACTCTCTTCTTATTATTCATTAATGATCTTCCAAACCAAACTTCTTGTCCTATCCACTCTTATGCTGATGATACCACCCTGCACTTTTCCACGTCTTTTCATAGACGTCCAACCCTTCAGGAGGTAAACATATCACGCAGGGAAGCCACAGAACGCCTGACTTCTGATCTTTCTAAAATTTCTGATTGGGGCAGAGCAAACTTGGTATTGTTCAATGCCTCAAAAACTCAATTCCTCCATCTATCAACTCGACACAACCTTCCAGACAACTATCCCCTCTTCAATGACACTCAACTGTCCCCCTCTTCTACACTGAACATCCTCCGTCTGTCCTTTACTTATAATCTGACCTGGAAAGTTCACATCTCATCTCTAGCTAAAACAGCTTCTATGAAGTTAGGTGTTCTGAGACGTCTCCGCCAGTTTTTCTCACCCACTCCCAGCTGCTAACTCTGTACAAGGGCCTTATCCGTCCATGTATGGAGTATGCTTCACATGTCTGGGGGGTTCCACTCATACTGCTCTTCTAGACAGGGTGGAATCAAAAGCTTTTCGTCTCATCAACTCTTCTCTAACTGACTGTCTTCAGCCCCTCTCTCACCGCCGCAATGTTGCATATCTAGCTGTCTTTTACCGCTATTTTCATGCTAACTGCTCTTCTGATCTTGCTAACTGCATGCCTCCCCTCCTTCCTCGGCCTCGCTGCACAAGACTTTCTTCTTTCTCTCACCCCTATTCTGTCCACCTCTCTAACGCAAGAGTTAACCAGTATTCTCAATCATTCATCCCTTTCTCTGGTAAACTCTGGAACTCCCTGCCTGCCTCTGTATTTCCACCTTCCTATGACTTGAATTCCTTCAAGAGGGAGGTTTCAAGACACTTATCCACCAATTTTTGACCACTGCTTTAACCCTTTTATGGGACTGGCATTTCAGTGGGCATTTTTTTTTATTAGATTTTTGTTGCCCTTGGCCAGTATCCTTCCTACATAAAAAAAAAGAAAGAAAGATTCCCCTTACAAGAAGACTGTGTACTTGCAAATATGCAAGTCATTGAGCTCAAAAGTAGCAATGAACGCTGAAAGAAGCGTTGTCAATTGCTGAACTTGCAGTGCACTCTCCAACTCTTGTCAAGGAAGAAAACTTGGTTTAGAAGATCAATGGCAAGACTTGCTTTCTGTAAAAGAAAGTTTGAGAGGCGTAAGTAATAAAGCAACTTCATTTTGGCAAGAAATACGAAATGTCAAAGATGGCAATAATCATGGGAAGTTTGATGTGCTTTCAAACTTAATGTGTGGTCCATTAGCCTTGCCCCATTCATCTGCCTGTGTGGAAAGAGTATTCTCAAAGGTCAACATTATTAAAACTAAACAAATAGACTCCAAGTAGATGCAATCGCAGGCCGATTGCTTGCTAAGCAAGCCATTTCAAGACAAGAAGTAACCTGTTATGGATGGAAACCATCTTCGGTACTCCTCAGCGATGTAAAAAAAAATCGCAAGTGTCACCAACAATACATCAAGGGAACCAGCCAGAGTGAGGAGGCAACTCTTCATAGCTGGGAAGCCGACATTGTCAGCGGTGATGCTGATGAGACCTCACTTTCGGTCTTCTTTCAGTAGCAGATTAACATCTGCTATGGTAGAATCCTTGGAAATGGTACTTATATAGCAAGTGTTAGTTTTTAATTAGTCTAGGCTTTTAAGTCAATCTTGGCTATTTTTAATAGGCAGTCTTGGTTTTTATGATTTTCAGGAGTGGCAACACTGCCTGAGAGGTGCAGCCAGTGTAAGGAGTCAGCTGTGCTCCAGCATTGACGTCAACGCCACCACCTCTACCCTGCCAAGGATTATTGCGTCATGGATACAGTGTCTGGTTTTTGATGGGTGACGCAGGAACTTGGATTGATGAGTGTGTGACGGTTCAACTGGAAGGTGGTGGTGGACGGTGCACTGTGGTGACTTGTGTATGCTGGAGTACCTGGGACTGTTTGACAACCAATCATGTAAATTGTTTGTATGTTTATACATATGTTAATTATTGGCTGTGAAATTATTAGGGTAGGTATTAGTATTGTATATGTAATGTATTTTGGTGGTTATATTACCCGGATTATAGTGTTTGGATTTGTTGGGTAGTGTCAGATCAGCTGGGAGGTGGTGGTTGGTGTCTACCTGCTGGTAGCTGTCTGACGACCAGTTGAGCGGTGCTGGTTCAAGAGGGAGGTGACTGCTGGTTCTGCCTGATGGAAGGTACCTGGTGGCTGTCTGTCATGCAGTGACAAGGGTGAATGTGCCGTGGGCCAATGAAGTGAGTTGTTTGTATGATTACTGTGTTTTGGGGACGATACTTGCATTGCTGGTGCAGGTTGTCACTGGACCGTGAAATTTATTATATCCAAGATTGTATTCGTGATGTTTGTGTTATTGTGGGTCCATATTGTATGTTTACTATGTTTACTATGATATAGTAACTGAAATTTGTGGTTCTGTCTGGTTTACACTGGGTTTCCCATACAGGTTGAAATACATTATTTGACAATGCGTGGTTTCTTCATATTCGTCCTACAAATACTACACATAAATCAATACGAAGAAAACTGGAAAACAGAAGCAAACCTTTATAAATTTACACCTATAGGCCTGTGCTCAAGAATCAACATCCCACTAGAAACTGACAATAATATAATCAATTTCAAAAATGGAGGGAGACTACTCGGATTAAAAATTACCAGTAATGGTTTCTATAACCATATGAAAGAACGAAAACATTAAGCAGAAAACGCTTTAAAAAATATACAAATTCAATTTAAATAAAAGTACATTTAGTGACGATATTACCGATACTAGATTACCCACCAATCCCAACTCATACCTTAAGCAAAATACAATTATTAAAACTTCAAAGAACTCAAAATGAAGGCCTTAGATGGGGAATAGAACAGATACCCATACATACTAAACACCATACAGTAGAAATGCATCAGCACACAAATACGATACCAATCGTATTTGTGGGAAATATGGGAAACACTAAGACTAGAAGGAAATCATATATACCAACAAATAGTAGAAAAAAAAACATAATAACATACAGCAAACACTTCCTAAGCAGTCTAACAAAAATCCAAACTCCTCCTCAAACATAAAATCAAAAACAGTAAGCCTAAATTTATCTATGACCTTGCCTAGCTAGAACATGCCACACTCAATATTCATTAGGGCGAACAGGCCGCCGACTTTCTCCCTCCGACTCTCCTTCATACGTTTCTTACCTTTACACTTGTCTGTCCAACCTCTTCCAAGCCTCTATCTTTCCTTAGAAGTAAAAAAAATGAATAAATAAATAAAAAGAAATAAAAATTGAGCCCAAACATTGTGCTGTGCACAATGTGTTCTGTCCTCTGTCCTCCAGCACATCTGTGTGAAACTTTTTGAAGCCCTTTACGCTTAGGTTTAGATAGAAAAAAAAAAAAGGTGTCCACTGTCCTTGATTCTGAGCTCTGCACTGTCACTGTTATCTCCTTAGTGGCAACAGCAAGTGTCTGTTGCCACGTCGTCACATTGCCTTTCCTATCCACCTACAGAGGATCCGCCTCAGTGAGCGTGCTTCTGGGGTGAAATGACACCGCCCGGTCCCCTAGAGCGGTCCCGCTCTCCATTTGTATTAGAGCCTGACGGACCCGCCTCCCCTTCCCCGCCAAAGAGGAGGAAAGACACTGACCGACGACCCCCGACTGCCAGACTGTCTATTGCCCCCGACAATGGTCATATGTGATCTTGCACTCGAAGACTACCACCCGCCTCTCTACTTTAAATTCATTCATTATAAAAAAGGTAATTGATTGTAACATTGGTAATGTTGTCAATGTCAAAAAACTTGTCAGCAGGGACTTACTACAAACGATTAACCTAAGCCAAGTGAAACTACTTTTGGTACTTCCATGAGATCAAGATCGAGGTTTTGATTCAGGTGTCCATGAACTCGTGTCCGGGAGTCGCCTCCCACCATGATTTTGTGGACACGGAAGTGACTGAGATTGTCGATCGCATGGCTGACAAGGATGTCATTCAAGCTAGGAAGATAACTAAAATGGTTGACGGTATTCGAGGGAGCACGGCGTCAGTAATTTTCACCTTCAGTGTTGCAAAGTTGTCAAAGAGGGTTCATGTAGGATACGAATCGGTTCCTGTTCGTTCCTACATTCCGAATCCTGTCCGTTTCAAGTGCTAGCTTTACGGTTACCATGGCAATGGTTATTATTCTTCGCGTTCTTACTACGGTAGATATGCTGGAGAGGGTCATATGGTGGAACAGTGCACGTCTTTGGTAGAAAAGTGCCGTAACTGTGAGGGTGATTACTCCATTTTCTTACGGGACTGCCCCGCGTGGAAAGTCAAGAAAGAAGTCTGCAACCAACATCCTTCTCATGTCATGGCTGCTCCCGCGCCCTGGAGGAGGGGTTCTCACGCTTGCTCCTTCTCGACCAGCTCTCCGGGGAGTTGACATTTCATGAATCTATGGACGTCAATACAGGCAAGAGCCGGGAGAGGTCTCCCAGCAGCGCCTCTGAGCGCAAAAAGGACTAAGAAACACGGCCACCACTGCAACTCTTAGGCCATAATGTCTAAGGTGTTACAGTGGAACTATAGAAGTATTCGGAATAATGATCCATATTTATCACTCTTAGTGAACGTACACAGGCCGTCCGTTGTTTGTCTACAGGAGATGAGACTGCAGGATCGGCTGATCCTACAGTGCTAAAACACTACCTTCCGTAAAGAAGATATGACGGACAAGGCGTTGCCATATACACGCACAAAACACTAACACAGACAGAAGTGACGTTGAATACACCTCTGAAAGCTGTCTCGTGCAGGGTGAGATTTAACGACATGTATCTGTCTATCTGTTCCCTCTACTTACCTCCCAACGCTCCATTGTTGATGACATCACATCTTTAATTAGCCAGCATCTTTGCAACAGGTTAGTTATGGGCGACTTCAACGCCCATCATCAACAATGGGGAAGTGAGAGGTCAAGTGTACGTGGGGAGCAGATACTTAACATATTATTACAGACAAACCTCTGTCTTCTGAACGATGGAAGTGCGACTCGTGTAGATGATTGGACTGGTAACGCGTCTACCATCGATCTGTCATTGCTCTCACCAAATACACTCTCTGACTTCTAGAAAGTCATCGACGACTCCCACGGAAGTGACCATCTGCCCATCTGCATGTCTTATGTACACGACATACCACTCACGCCCCCTCCCTCCCAAGTTTAATTTCAAGAGAGCAGACTGTACAGCCTTCCGTGGGGTTGCCGACATGGATATATCTGGCGAGGACATTGACACTATGGTCAGCAACGCAACACAATCAATATTACACGACGCAGAGGCATGTATTCCGAAAACTTCTACAATTCACACAAAGCATGAAGTTTCATGGTGGACAACGGATTGCCAACAAGCACTTCGTGAGCGCAATAGACAATACAGGCATTTCAGCCCAGTCAAGTAAATTTCATAGCATATGAAAAGGCAGGGGCTCAAGCAAGGAAAGTCATCCGTACTGCCAAGAGACCGTTCATATCAACTGTGAACCGCACCACCCCACTTTCGAAAATCTGGAAAACCATACATATTTTAAACAATAAAAGACCATATATTCCAATCACAACTCTTTCAAAAACCAACACTATGATCAATAGATAAATTCAATAACCCAACAGTTTTACCTGGCAGGCAGTACCACCTTCCCCGTAAGGAGGGAGCGGAACTCACTGTCCCAAACTTTGCCACGGGAGGCGTAAACTTGGACTACAACGCAGAGTTTACGTTGGATGAATTCCTCTTTGCTCTGAAATCCTATAAAGGCAAGTAGGGGGAACAGATAGACAGGTACATGTCGTTGAATCTCACCCTGCACGCGACAGCTTTCAGAGGTGTATTCAACGTCCCAGTCCAAAGTATGTTGCAACTTGTCGGCCACTATTCCCTTGCAAAATTATTACACCTGTTTAATAGAATATGGACCACTGGCACTTTCTTTTCGTCATCCCAATTCCCAAAAGACTGGACGTCTTACGGTCTCCAGTGCGTTTCGTCCTGTTGCCCTCACGAGCTGTCTATCTAAGGTCATGGAACGTATCTGGAACGTATCATGAAACGTATCGTATATATATATATATATATATATATATATATATATATATATATATATATATATATATATATATATATATATATATATATATATATATATATATATATATATATATATATGCCACAACAGTGCGACTAGTGGATAGGAACTAGACCCGTTTCGTTGACTCGTTAGTTTATTCAGTTACGGTCAAACCTGACAAGAACGATTTCGGGATCGCAAGTACGTATACTGCTCAATACACAGATTATAAATATAGCAACAATTACATTCCTTACGGTTCACAACGTATATAGTGTCTCAACATCGAAGCCTATAGAACAATGTTGTGTCTTCAACTTACGTATTCGGGGTCCATTGACCAATCCTGGGTACTTTGCCCCGTCCGTTTTCCACACTGCTCTACCAGTGACGAGAGTACAGGTCTTCTCCTCACAACAGCAGTCTTCCCTCTGCCTCCCGGCCTAACCAGAGGGATAAGGCGCCCCTCTACTCTGCCAGGTCATAGGGACAGAGGTCAACCTCGGAGGCCCCTTGAGTCAGCACAGTTATTCATCTCCCCTAAGTCTTATCTCCCCGTTAATGCTGTCTCGACACTTTCGGATGTAAACATCGCTCCTCAGTACCATCCTACACCATCGCCTTGCTCTACGAGTACTTCACATCTTCACTAATACAATTAATGATTTCCTTCCTTTATATGTCCTTACTCCTTCTGCGATTACGCCTTCTGGCGATAATATATATATATATATATATATATATATATATATATATATATATATATATATATATATATATATATATATATATATATATATATATATATATATATATATATATTTACTCGTATGAGCAGCTGCGTGCGACAACGGGCCTTACCGTGAAATAGTTAATAATAATAGTTGATAATGTATTCCGTTCTATAATTTACTTTACTTCTTACAAATAACATTAACGTGATCGTATCTCTATTGTGCGTGTTGGTAACGTCCATTAATCATACTTCATATATACCTCATCATCTATGCTATCGCCATCATTACGAGTATCTCATTCGGGAAGTATCAGATGTTTGAAGAGCCAGCTGTTGATAGTGATGGTTAATTCTAACGTAAAACATAAGTATACACTTTTGTTACTCAAAAAGGTTAGTGTTACATACATGAAAGTTTTCATAAATGACAATAAAAAAAAAAACTAATTAGAAGGGTATGCTAGTTATCTCTAGCAACACGTGCCACACCACCGAGCCCAAACTGTCGTACGCCATTGCTAATGCCAATATCGTTATGTTTTGTGTCGTTATTATAGGAAACTATGTTTTTAATGAACAATTATTACTTATTTATTGCTGAGAGAGAGAGAGAGAGAGAGAGAGAGAGAGAGAGAGAGAGAGAGAGAGAGAGAAGTACACTATCACAAGATGTTAGGTTGGCAATACGGCCTATTACTCTCTCATGTGATTTCAAAACGCGAAGGCAAATCACCTGCGAATCTTTTAAAGGGTAGAAGAAAAAATATAGCGAATAGACAACATCAGATCCTCACTATATACCGTCTCACTGCCCTTATAACACCGTTTATAGTGAAGATACGCTTTTCAAGATCACATGAGAGAGAGAGAGAGAGAGAGAGAGAGAGAGAGAGAGAGAGAGAGAGAGAGAGAGAGAGAGCACTATCACAAGATGTTAAATTGGCAACATGCGCATTGCCATAGTGATAGTGCACTCTCTCTCTCTCTCTCTCTCTCTCTCTCTCTCTCTCTCTCTCTCTCTCTCTCTCTCTCTCTCTCTCTCTCTCTCTCTCATATGATCTTGACAAGCGAAGGCGAATCAGTTGCGAACTTATAAAGAGTATAAGATAAGTATGTTGAGAATAAACATCAGAGCCTCACTATAAACTGTTTCAGGGCAGTTCCACTTTGTTGTATGAGGGATTTTATTTTTAGTATAAATATCTGGGGATATGATACACACACTCTTATGTTCATCCACTCACCTGCCTCCCTGAATTAAGGGGCAGGACCTAAATATCAGCTTTTTTGTACGGGAACTATAGTTGAATGTATAAACGTCCATTCTATTAGAAAGATTTTGGCCTCACGTGTTGTGTGTTTTTATAATAGGCAATACTATTATCTGTATGATGTTTTATGCATTCCTGAACGTTTTGGTACTCAGAGTGAAAAAAATGTGTGTACTTCAACTTAAGGTGTGAAATCTGAAAATGCCTCGTGAAATCTGAAAATGCCTCCCGACATGTCCATCATGTCCTGAGTTAACGGAATGCTGTTGCGGTTATGAAATAGAGAGAGAGAGAGAGAGAGAGAGAGAGAGAGAGAGAGAGAGAGAGAGAGAGAGAGAGAGAG